>NC_088172.1:2891275-3178775 GCF_028769735.1 Zonotrichia leucophrys gambelii | reverse complement strand
TTCGAATGTCAGTGCTGATGTGCGGATAACAGATGGGAACAGGTCTTGGAACTTTCCAATCTGATGTGTCCAGATCCACACCACTGCCCACCATGCAGTGATGTAAGTGATGTTCTCTCCCCTGTGCTTTCAACTTAGCACAGCATATTTAAAACACTGAGAATTATTCTTCAGTTGGTAATTGCAGGGCGTTAATGTGTATGTAATTTCAATAATTTAACTTGAATTGGATGACGCTTACTGTTTGATTAGTTTAGCTTTTAGAAGTGTATGTGATTATGACCTAAAAGGCAGATTAATAGCTGGATTATGGTCTTATAGATCATACAATTCATTATATTCACACTGATCAATATCTGGCACCCGTTACTACAACGCCAGTATATACATTTCATTCATTCAGATGGGCAGATCTATATTTTTGTTACTTTGCTTTTAAATGTATATCATGGGCAAAAGGCTTTATAGTGTCTATAAGCTACACTCCCCTTTATTTTCACTGATGTCAGAGAATTCAGCACTTCTGAAATCAGATATTTATAAGCTTTAGTTATAAAGTCCATATTCTGAGTCTCAGAAGAAGCCATTACTTGCTAAAATGTTTCCAAACTTCTGTTGACTACTGCTACCAAACTCTTCTTCAAATATATATGAAGGGATTACTGAGCAGTTTATTTTCAGGTAACAGTTTGAGCAGCAAGGGCTCAGACAAGTTGAAAGTGAGGATCTTGCTGTGTCAAATACTTTCTTTTATGTAGATGGAGCACCAACAGGGCACACAGAGGAAATCATTAGCTTCCTGGGCTACTGACCCAAGTCCTGGTGCTAGGATGCAGCTGGAAAATGAGGTAGGGAGTCTTGAGAGAGAGGATTCACAAATACATGGTTGGCTGGCAAATAAATGGCCTTGCCTACCAAAAGCATGCGTAACCTCATTTGGGACTGGGAACTCTTTTCTTTTAATATGTTTAAACAAGACTTTGAATAATTAACATGCATGTGAGCATATATCAGTATCTCCATATTTGTAAAAAATAAAGTTATTTGCTCACATATAGCCCCTATGTGTGAGGCTGAAAGAGTCTGGATGCTCAGAATGAATAAATAGGAAAGGAAAGAAATAAATAGGAAAGGAAAGGAAAGAAATGCAAAGTATTGAGAACCATACCCCCATGGGTTGCCTTGACTTCTTTGCATAGCACCAATGCAGCATTAAACAAGGGGTGAATCTGTGGAACAAGATGAAGCCCCTGCCCTGGAGAGATTACATTTGTAGCAGTGAAACACTCTGAGGCAGAACAAACACCTAGAGAGGTTTATGGCTTTTTATCGTAACACAGGTGGCTGCATTGCCAGATGTATGATGCAGAATTACTCTTCTTATTATCCTAACTTTATTTAGAACTGAAAACACATTGTTGTAACAATATCTCAGTTTTAAATGAAACAAGGTATTGTTCAAAATTAATGTTAACCTCAGAGATGCTGAGCATGCTGAGTTTCGTGAGACTTCCTTTAATATTCTCCTTTCTCTGCATGAGTTTTAAATTTGACCTCAAAGAGCTATTTTAAAAAGAGAAGGACTATACCATCTTTAAATTTTCTAGAGTCTGGATTTCACTAATCCTGACTTCAGACATCAAAGAGCAAGGATATATTAGATTCCCCAAGGAACTCATTTAATTGTGTGAGTATCTATAACATATAGCTTTTCTTTCTGTTATTGTTTTATTTTTCTTCTCAGCTCAGAACTTTTCTGTTCTGATTATTTTTTACATGAAAAATACAGGATTCTACTCACTTTAAAAATACACTATTAGAAATCAAAGAATCCTTTTAGTTTACATCAGAAAAAATACAGAAATGTTTTTTTGAATGGAATTAAAATTTCTGCAACACAGCTGAAGACAGCTGGTATGCTAGAAGGAACTCTCCACCCATCCACAGTGCTTTCAGTATGCACCCATCTTCCTCAAACAACCTCTTCTTTTCAATACTTCAGCTTTTCCTCGAATCCTTTCAAGTGGACAGCTTGAAAATCTGAACACATCCTTGCAATCTGGACAGTATTTTTGCACACAGGAAAATCTAAATACCAAATGATTCTGGCACAGAATCCAGTAGTTCAAAGAGAAATTCCAGCACCTTTTTTAGAGAAGCACGGCCTTTAATTAAGGAACACTGATTTGAGCAAATTTTCAAGGCAATTATTCCCATTTTCACAGTATTTTCTTCAACTTCTCTCAAATATTCACTTTTGAAGAAGACGCAATTAAATGGATGTTCCAGCAGGAAAGAAGTCCTTATACATTTTCAGACACCTCCTGGTTTGTGTCAGAAATGAATGGTTAGTTTGCAGCTTCATAAATTAGTTACATTGAACAATTTCCACCCCTGCAACTTGTGCTGAGAGGAATGCAGTGACAGATAGATTCTGTGCCGTGTTTGCCTATGAGATGATTTTCTTGAAGTCTCATAATGAGTTGTATTTGGCAGGATTAATGAGTATTATAATGGCAAATGGATGTTTGCAGCTCAGTTGTGTTCCATCACATAGTAACATGGGGTTTCTGGTCCCTTGGAGGCCATAATTGGTGGCATTAATGCAGTTTTTAATTATGCTTCTTGAAAAAATGAATTGAGACCAAAACAAAAGCTAAGTGTTCATCTCTCTGTAGTGCTGTGGGGTGTAAACACAAGACCATTGCTGTCTCTGATATCCATGTTCTGAATTGTACAGGATATTTGGCTGAAACTTGATTTGGGAATATTTGTATTTTTACACAGTTAAATAGCTTTTTAATTATAAGATGCAGGGGGTATTTTTCCCTAGAGAGACTGATCAAAACAGCATGCAGTACATGGAACTGTTTGCATAGTAGATTACATTATTCCAAACGCAGCTTCATAGCCACAGTGAGTGTCCTTAGGTCTCCATTTATTTAACAGGAGAGGGTGTGAATCCTCCTCACTTTTGCAGAATGCCCATGCATGAAAGCATTTTGGTGAGTGATGAGTCACTGCCTATAACACTGTGCCACAAGATAGCTTGGATTTGTCTTCAGGCTCTAGTGGCCAACACTTTTTTTAGTGCAATAGCTCAACATCTTCCACAAGACTCCTAACATCAAAATCGCAACTGCCTACATAACAGTGGAAAAAAAAATCAAATAAATAAATAAATAAATAAATGGAAATTGTCAGAAAAAAAAATGTGAAATTTACTGTAAAATATAAATGTAAAATGGTATCGGGTGGATATCATTACTGTTTCATTCTCATGGAACTATTGATAAATCAAAAGGTAAAAAAGAGAGGCTTAATTAAATGGTTAATTAGTTAAAGAATATTTATTTAATGGTCTATCTGATTTCCTGCCGTGCTCTTTAACATTTTCTCCAGCCTGCTGCAGTGTCATAGAAGAGATAATGTAACTAGAATTGCCATTTCTTACGTGGTACATTAAATCGGGATTAACTCCTGATCTAGGTGTCTCTTTTTTATATCAGCTTTGGTGAATGTAACTCACTTTTGATCCTGGTAGTTTTCCATTAAATTCACAATATATCAATAGAGATGTATGAATCATTTGGGGGAGGGGGGCTCCTGTCACTTTATATTGTTCCCATAGCACTAGAATGCATCAGGCAAAAGTCTGCATTAAGGTGAGGCTTCCAGATATTTACCTATTGACTGTGAAGAGTATTTTAGTCTTTCTGTGTTGGTAAAGGAGATGTGGGATCAACTCCAGATACATATATGAATTCCTTTGTGATGAAGTTGTCACAGCGGGAAAATGAGTCTTTCTTTCCTTCTTTTCTTTTAATTTTTAATTTTATTTTTTTTTTTTACTTTTTATTATTGTCTTTATTCTTGCAGTAGTGTATGCCATTGCATGCATAGAGATCGTAAGGAAAGCAGATGACAATATATTCCAGATGACAGACAGTGTCTCGGAGAACTTCAAGTGCTTTACTCCTGTCAACTGGATTTACTAGATCTCCATTGACTGTATAATGGGAACTCACACACCTGCACTTGCAAAAACCTACAGGCAAATACCTAAATTTAAGTTTCTTAATCTCTAACACATTCTAAATGAAACTTAATTACTAGGACCTGTCTGCAAAACCACCAGTTTCTTGACTGATCTGTAGAACAAGAGCAACCTGAATTCTTATTACTGCTGTTTTTATTGTTATTATTTGCATAACCACAAGTGGAATTCCTCATCTTCATGCTTTGCAAGGTTCAAGTAAGAAATGAAGCATAATATGAGGAATAGGAGACACATAACAGGACAAAGACAAAACAGTGAAATAACAACAGATTCCAAGGTCACACAAAGCTAAACAACTTGTTCTGGGTTTAATAAGAATATTTGAAGCATTGGAAAAATAACTATGCTTGAAAAATCCACTATAGGACTTGGGGATTTGCTGATGTGCTCCCCCATCCTACAGATCTTTAGAGAGGGGTCCCTAACCTGTGTTTGCAGGAAGATTTATGTTCTTCAAAACCAGCAAGGGGCCACAACAATCACCACATTGTTCCTAAGGATAAAAAGGAGATGGGTCCCTATCACCCTTCCCTTTCTGAGTCCTGTGTGAATACTCCAGATACATCATCTTGGCATTAAACTTCCTGTTTCTTCTTTAATGCTTCACTTCTTCTTAAATTCAAACACACCCAAGAGAAAATAATATGGACTTCATGCTATGAGATTAAAAGCAATTTCAAAAACTGTAAATAAAAATATAATTTTATTTAAATATTAAATAAATATATAATATTTATATATAATATATTTATTATATATAAATATATTATATATAAATATTATATATTATATAATATATTAATATATAATATATTTAATATATAATATTTAATATTTAATAAATATTAAATATTTATTTAAATATTAAATATTTAAATATCATTTTAGAGCCCTGAAGACTCTCGTGCATGGGAGAAAATCTGCTGGTAGGCTCTGAGCCCTGTTCCCACAACAGCCCTTCTGCCCTGCTTGGGTCCCAGAGAAATGCATGTCCTCCTTTCACCCTCTTCTTCTTCACCTCATTTCAGAGCCTTTTCCTGTCATTTATCCAGCAGATTTGATGGCCCGTATTCTGGCATGGCATATCTATTTTTTCACATGTTCTAACACAGTTTGAATTCTTCTCAAATTTCTCTGCCCTTTGGAGTAGTTTCAGCAACAAATGCAATTGAAGTTGAAGAACTTTTTCCTGCTAAAACAAAGCCATCAGCCTTTAAAATTATGGTTGCATTACTATAATAGTCACTGGATCTCCTTGATTGCCAAAAACTCTGACTCCCAAGAAATGTCTCCCAGTCTCCTCAGACAAGTTCATGTCTCCTTTCCCTAGAATAATACACTAAGCTGGATGATGCTAAATTGATCCTTGAAGATTTTTTTGGATTTCTGCATGGAGCATAATGTTTCTGTTTTGTGAAATACCAAGGAGAAAACACAATTTCACCTTTTTTTCCTTCTTATCCCTCATTATCTTTTACTTTTGTTTTGGACAATTAGACTACGGGGGCTGCCACCTGCTGCCTACTGCTCCATGAGCAGAGAAAGCTGCAGTCACAAACCTATGCCAGCCACTCCTTCCACTTTGTCAAATTGCTGAACTTAAATAGCTCAGTATAGACTGTCCTATGCTTTATCATAAATATTACATCAAGTATACGCTACTTAATATTTGTAAAGCAGGAAAGTCCAAAAAACAATATTGACCTTCAGCATTTTTTATAATAAACTCTGGCTCTGACTTCCAAGAGTTTGAAGTCTAAGAGATTCCTAAGGTTTGGTTTGAATTTGGCCCAAAGGATGAGAGAAAGCTCAAAGGTACCTCTTTGAATATAATCCCCACCTCCAAATGTACCTAGCCTTTCCAGAAAGGTCTTCCTAGACCCCAGTTCTGCTAACCCAAAAGGCTATTTTCTCTTCCTTTATTGCTAGGGTGGGCCTAATAAGCCATACTAGTAAGTAAACACAATACCACTATCAGCTCTTTTTTCTGGATGTGCTAACTCCTTATACAAAAATAGGCTGGCAGAAGAAACTCACTCTCCTTTTACAGTTAATGATACTGTAAAATGCTGAAAGAAGATAAGGTGTCCTGGGTTATAAAAGTGATCAATAGTAAGCAATCAGGAGGCCAAAGCTCTTAATGTTTATTTTACAGGGTAAGAAGTTATAGGGAATGCTAGCTAGCTGGATAAAAGCACAGTCTAGCTGTCGGGGTGTTATGCAGCAGTTAATTCATCCTAGAACTGGATTAACTTTGAAAATGAAAAAGTTGCTTCTCTAGTCATGGAGGATGGTTTGTAGGCCCCCATAAATCAGGCAGAAAGCTGCTGAGGGTGGAGAGGCTTATGTATATGAAGTCTCAACCTCATGAGGCTTGTACCTGCTTATCAGAAAAAGAAAAAAAAATCTGAAGGCGAATAAGTCAGCTACATGCAGAAACAAAATATATGATCTTATGCACTGCGGATAAACAAAATCTCTGGGAAAGAAGCCTTCAATACATGGCAAAAAATATGTATCAAAATGAAAAATATTATCTGACATTGGAAAGGAGACTGCTGCAGGATTTCTTTTAAGCATAATGTAACATTAGGTCTTTGGCAAAAAGACCTAACTTTAATTATCAATGCCCTAGTCAGTCTGTTCAGGCTCTGCTTTACTATGCATAATGCAGTCAAATCTCTACACATCTTTTTTTCGGTGAGTTGATTCCATTGTGTATATTTGAGCAAAATCATCTGCACATTTTTTACAGTGGGCTGGATCTGTGTGGTCTTTACTTTCTCATCAGGAAATAAATCTCACATAATATCAGCAGAGCAGGCTACGGTAGAAGCAGTCACCTCCCATTTGCATTAACATTGCTTGTTTATTTTATCCAATGCCTTTTGCACATTTAGCATATTTTAAAGTATATGTCAGCCATATTATAATGCTTTCCTTCTACACAAGTACTACAGATATAAATCCTTTATATGCTTTCTCCGAACTCACTTACAAATGCCCATTGAAAATGTCCGTTTAAATGATGGTAATGATAGTGGAGTCTAATATGCAGGAAGATTTTCTTATTATCTTATTTTGAGAGTATTTTATTAATAACATATTGATATAAAAGATAAGAACATTTTACCTCCATAAATTTGTATGTGCAATTTGTTCTTTTCACTGCACAAATGTATTTAGGATGCCACTCAGTAGTACTGATTGAATATTTATTTAAACAAATATCAGTATTACCCAACTAGCTGGAAAATCCATGAGTTTGGTTTTGATAGCAGAGCATTTCTCAAAAATTTATGTGTGCATGCAAATGTTGGTGCTTTGGATATAGGCTAAAGTATTTGCTTTATATGTATTATTTTGTTTGAATACAAGGAAGCTGGTTTGATTTGTATGTTTCCCCCTTATAGAATTGTTCCAAGGCTCTGTCAGAGATCACGTAGAGTAATTTTTCCCATCAATCTTTGCTGTGCAGCCATGCACGAATGCAGTAGGAAAAAGGGGGCAGAAATCAAATCACTTAATTGCAGCATTTTTCATCTACATCTTTTGTTTTATGGTGGTAAAGGCCCCGAAGTAGCCTACCATGATTCATGGCTGTCACTGCTGCCGTTAGCAGTTCAATCTTTCATTCCAGGCATTTTGGTACTGAAAGTACCTACACAATTACTTTGATGAATATGACTTGTTTGTTTTTTTCCCCATTTTTAGCAGAGAGAGGTTGTGCTTAATACAGACATTTAAATAAGATAGTATTCATGCCTGCTGCATCTGCACTGCTTCCAAAGTTGTGGATGCAGTTTATGAATATGAGCATTTTTCCAAAGGAATGAAAGTATGCTAAATGTAGCTATTTTATTAACTCCTCCTGTTAATAAGTTTAAATAATAAAAAAGTAATAAATACTCTTTCCATAAAAAAATGTATAACCACCACAGCTCTGATACTGAAAACTTCCTTTAAATCTTAATATTTTAATTTTTGGGGGACGGTGGTACTACAAAGACAATGAAACAGGGCACATATTAATTCTCATAAAAGTGATTTTACTTTTGTGGTTTACAGACGTGTCATAGAAAGTGATTAGCAATTTATACACATTAGGAGAAGCCTCAGTAATGCTATTAAATATTCTGGACTGTCCAAAGGAACAAAGATTTCAGAAAAGTGTTCCTTTTTTTTTAACTCTGCACTCTCCATATTAAATACACCTCTTTTTTGAGACAGGAAGGAGGCAAGCTTTTTATTGTCTCATTCTAAATAAAATTTCTAGCTATATTTTGGCATGGGGATCCATTGAGAAGACAAATGCCCATCTTTTAGGCTAGAGTATAAGTAAAAACAGTTATTTGTATAGATTCTCAAAGAACAGGAATCTATCTTTCTTCAAAAATGGTAATTTCAATTCAATAGAAGGGGCTCTGTTCCCTGTCTTGCATTTGAAACACAGGACTCTTTTTTACTTCCGTTCCTATTAGTTCATTTTATTGTGTTGTTTTCTTTGAATTACCAGTACAAAGTTATTTATGTCTGATATCCACATAGTCAGCCAGAAGGCAGGGAATGCCTGCATTGTACAATGGGAATTCTGGTCAATGAACTCAGGACTACTGTGTTGCATTGATGTAGAATTCTCTTTTTGGATGACCAACATTGCACCTAGGCTCAAAAGCACCTTAGATTTAAATGTAAAGGACTCTTAGAATGAAATATAAAACCCCTATAAAACATGAATATAAATCTTGTAGCTAAAACTCAAAAAAGGAATTGAAGAAAATTTCATAGAATCATGACCATGCTCCAAAATGGGCCAGGTAATCTGCCACCCCCAGATCTGTGGAGTAAAAACATTTTGATAGTGGTACACCAGAGGATGCTGCTTTCAAGATGACTTTCAGTATGAGCTATTCAGTTTCACCAACCCTGTTGCAGAGGCATAATTACACCAGGGTGGGCAGATTACTGGGGGACTTACTACAACAGTAAAATTGAGCAGCTGCAGAAGAGCTCATGGGAGAAACTTGGATATTGACCATTGGGGATGTGAATGTCAGTTAAAAGGTTGGTGATTTCCTGCTGGAAAAGCAGGGAATAAAAATAGTAGGTGAGTGTAAATCTCAGAGAATCACAACTTTGGGGCATGGAAATAACAAGATGGTCGCCTCATATCACACCAGGCAATGGCACTATCCCTCAAAACTACTAAAACAGCCTTCAGAATGAGTGCCTTGGAGGTTATATCCTGCTCTGGAGCCGATTTCACTTTCTACTTCCTGATGTCACTGATTAATAAGCAACTGTACAGACAGTGAAACCATGGTAAAATACTGAAATGAGTGGTTAGTCACTTAGATTCATCATAATATGGTTGCTGTTTGCCTTTCCATTGCTGTTTGGTTCACAGACTATTGCTGGATTTAAAGAAGCAGCAGCCATCCCATCTGTGTGAACATCACTGTGTGTACACCACTGTCAAAGTGTCAGGGTAAATGGATGTAGGAGTAAGTGACATTAAAGGAAGAAAGGCAATTAATTTCATATTTTCGTTATTAAACACAGATTTTCAACAGAGAGTTATCAGTGCTTATGTGGTACAACAAAACAATAAACCCAGTTCTGACCCTTCAGAGTCCTGCTAAATGTACAGCTCTTCCACATGAGGAGAAGTCTTCAGATATTGGTGGCACCAAGACACAGGTGGGGACTGTTACCTGCAGCTGGATGCCACTGGGGCATCAGTTCAGAACTAAAAGGTAATGAGGTGCTCCTCAGGCAGAAACATTTGCCTCTGCAGGTCATAAAAACTACAGCCACTGTCAGGAAAAAATGGCATTCATGCACTGGGTTCTTCACCCAAGGCATGAAACTGTTAACAGTATCGCTACTGTGGGCAAAGCATCCACAGCCTAATCCCAGCTGGACTAGTCCTGAGTTAGTTGAATTAATTGTTTCTGTCTTTTTACTTTTATACCTGGTGGTCTTTGATTTCAGGGCTGCACTGCAGGTCTGCAACTTGGTATTCCATGCCAGACCTGAGCACAGAGGAGTCTGCTTTACACTGCTCGGTGGAAAAAACAAACAAACAACTACCAAAAGCCCCCAATAAACTTACATGATTTGGAGCCTTTGCAAAAGTCTCAGAAGTCTTTAAGTTCCTGATGGTGAGAGAGGTACCTAGAAAAATTTTCAGTAGTCATTAGGGAAATAATCTCTGTTCATTTTAATTCGAATTAGGAATTTAGCATGCTTTTGACAGTCCCACTAGGTAGCTCTCTCCTGATACTGCTTTATAAATACATTCTGCCTTAGATGCTACTTTAAAAATATAGTCCTTTGAAAAAACCATGGTGACTTCAAAAATATATAATCTCTCATGTTTTTGTAATACTGTATGCACATCCAACTATTAAAATAACACATGGAAATACACATGAATAGGCAGAACTGTGTAAATAAATCCATACTGAGTTATCCGTTTGCATTTTTGAGAGCAGAAGAATTTTCTCTTGTGACTGTCTCTAAAGTTAATAACCAATCATTATTTCACCATAAGTTATTTGAAATTTGTTTTAAAGAAAACAGTTAAAGACAGTAATGGGACAAAATAAATTGAAAATGCTTATTTCCATGAATAATACCTCCAGATGTTACCTATGGGATGTATCTTGGTTCTCAGGCAAGGAAGGACATACTAGTCTTAAAATTTTTTTGAATTCCATGGTCTGACTATTACATACAATAACAAAGCTCAAAGCATCCAGGGAGTGGAAGAGGCCATTGAATGAATGCATTGGCAAATGTAGCAAATGGAGAAAATCTCAGGCTAACTGCAAGTTGGCTAAAGTAAAATAAATATATTTTTTCATGGGGGAAACAAAGGGTGGGTCAGCCTGGAGGGAAGCTGACAACACAGGTACATCTGACTGCAACAGTTTCTTATTGGATGAGGGAATTAGGACAAGTTGCAGGACGAGTTCAGAGGCCCAGCTGCTGTCAGATGGGTACCTTGCTCCCCCTCCAGAAATGATTTGCCAAAAGCTGGATTTAGCCCTCCCTTTCACATAACCAGCCTGGGCTCTGCTGGCTTTTACTTGAGGTGGAAGAGGGAGGTGGGAGGAAGGTCCAGAGGAAATGCACTGGGGGGTTCCTCCCCAGGTACCATCAGGGGTGTGAGACACCTCCACCTCCCAGTGACATGCCTTTCTATGTTTGGATCCCTGTGAGGACACTACATAATGGAGAGTAGTGTCCAGGCTGGAGATGAGAAGAGTGCTATGGTATCAAGCTGTTAAGCAGTGGGGTGATAAAGCCAGCATTACTTACCAGGTTTAAATTCCTTGCTGTAGTGATAATTAGGTAACTATCCAGAGAGAGTACCACATTCGATGAAATAGCACAGAAAGGCTTAGAACTAAAAGTAAATTCACATTGTACTCAAAACCAAGAGTAAGTCAAAGCATGTGGGCTGCTTTGTGAAGCAGATGGATAAAAATGTGGTTAAGAGAGGAAGATGATTTGGATGTTGGAGAGGGGGCTGGCAGGCTGCCTATGTTAGTGATGCTAAGGAGTGCTGGAACACTTGATAATTTCAGAGCAAGTTAGTTTGCCACAGCTTACAACCTGCTCAGCACTGGGGAAAGAGCTTGTTCTGTCTTCTCATCAGTATGTGATATGGAATAATCACAGTGGTTACCTAACAGTGATGAAAAGCTGCAACAGCTAAGGGAAGGAGACTGCAAATCTGATTGAATGTGGGCATTTCAGGTTTGGAAATATGTGCTACCTACTAAAATGAGCTATCGACTAATTCTGAAAGAAATGTTATATGGGCTTAATGTTCATCTTCATCCACACTATAATGAGAAGGATTAGACTGGCTTCCATATGTGGAATATTTATTTCAGCAATACGGGAAAATGTATTTCCCTAATATTTTTTCTGTATGCACAAGGCCTTAAATTTTACAGATGTGATTAATGTTTTAATTTGCTGTTCTAGTGGGATACAAGTTTACCATACAATATAAATTACTTACAAAGAAATTTGCTTATATGGAGTTTAATTCATATGCTGTTTAGCCACCATGTGTGGCATAGCTTTGCCTTCTCTATGGGATCAAGCAGTTGTGCAATTGATTTGCAAAATAAAAAACAGTTGGGTTGCACAAAGCATTTCTTAACAACCTAAGCCAGAGCAGTTATGAAGCAAACTTGTGCCACAATTAGTGTTTATTTTAACATGAATTGGTAAATGGGATATTAATTGCAAGTTGTGAATTGGATTCCTGACGCAAATCATTCTGATTAACCAGTATTTAAAAAAAATTGTCTATTACATACATTTTTGTAGATCTCATTTACACAGCAAAAGAATGACAAATTAAATACATGCCCCAAAAAGCATAAATCACCATCGTTCTTAGGTTAATTGTTTATTGTCCCTGGAATATGATTTCAACCAATGATTGTGATAATAAATTTAAAATTTAAAAAAACCCCAAACTACCTCAGAATATGTTTTATTTTTATTTACTTTCCAACAAACAGCTGAAAATAACACAAGCTGGGAATGCTATCAACTGATACATGCTCTCTGGTCTACCAGTGGTGAAGATAAAGTCTTTCACTGTTCCTGGTGCACCAAAGATATCTGGGCTCTGCAAGACCAGGCAGAGGAACTATAGACAGCATATGAAGTGACAACTGTGACTTAAAGCCTGTGTCATTCAGACACAGCATTTTTGATGTACCAAATATTTTACTAACTCTGATGTGAATAAACTTTCTGCCTGGGATTCTAAAGATTTTTGCTGATGGGCTTGCACCTTCAGAAAGTATTGAGAGCCATATTCTCTGGAGAAATATCTCCCAGTAAAGACCCTTGTTCAGAACCTTATTTTGTAATCTAATATAATTTCTCTAACCACTTTTCATGTCAAATACATCAGCAATGTTCAGATGGTTTGGGAAATTAAATGGAAAGCTCCTTGGCCTGAAATGTTGCAGGCATTTCCAACCTCCTTTACAAAAATGGAAAGACAAAATATCAGTAGTATTTAGGGCCAAATGCTATTTTCATTGAGATCCAAAGGAGTCTTACTACTGATTTCAGCAGACAAAATGTATCATTTTGTTAGGAGTCTTACATCTAAGAGAAATCCCCTGTAATTTTTCATGGGGAAGACAGGTGGACCAAAATCAAGGCACATCTCATCAGGGAGAGATGCTGATCTGGCAACTGTGCACTTGGAAACAACAAACTCTGTTTTACACTTGTAATAATTTTCCAAAGGTAGTAGAGGTTTTTATTTAAATATCAGGAAAGATAAACTTACACTAAGTGGTAGAAGAAAAATTTCTCCCTTACTGACCCAAAAAGGGTACCACTGCTGTGGTAGACTACATGATAGACTACATGACCTTTCTCCATTCTCTCCTTTCAAACAGGGTGCGAACCCCAGTGTGTTCATCTGTGCTACAGCCAAGGTAATCTGATTTCATCTATTCACCACGTGTACAGCCATTATGTGTACAGAGTAATTAACAAAGCAAATATGGTCATAGAAAATACAAAACAGAAACCCTTTTGTTTCTGTAACTACTTCAATAGGAGAGTGGAAGTTGTTTTCAAGCTTTGTCCTATCTAATGCAATGTAAATACAGTATTCAGCATTTTTGTCCATTTCATTAAGCACTGCTCGTTTCAATATAAGCCTTATTAGCTAATTAAACTATTTAATTAGTTATACTTGAGTTGCATTAAATTGCAATCACTTTCATCTGTTTTAAATAGAAGATGTGTCCACAATATATGTGTCCACAAATGCTGGCATAAAATATTATTCCAGCTAGCATCCAGTGTAACTGGACAGCTTTCCTGAACATTTCAGCTTTCCTGAACATTTTAGCAAGTAATCCTAATTCTTTCTAAATAGCTGCATGCTAATAATCACATTGCAGAAACATCACATGAATAATGACATTAAAGACTAAGTTAATGGTGAGGATATGGGCTAACATGGACAGGACTTGGGTTAAAATGGATTTTACTTCACACATTTCAGGGTACATTATATATAGGGATATGTGTCTTTATACAGTAACATTTATCTCTACCTAAACTCTAGCCTTCCTATTCCATAATACTCTACTTTTCTTTTTTACTTTACAAAAAAAATCCAGACTCCTATTTGGCCTGATGTCATGTGACACAAGGGAATTTGACAAGGGATATAGAACATTTTACCAGTCTGACTTAGTGTAGAATGACTAAAACACTGCCATGGTGTTCATTCCATTTAAGTGCTCTTTGATAAACTAAAAAAGGGCAGAGTAGGACAGCAGTATGCGCTCACCACCTCAGAGATATGCATTGAGATTTCAGTCCAGTTGCATGAATGTAGGCATTAAAGGTCATTGGAGATCCCTGATGGTCATCCACCTGGCCTCCAGCTGCCAGGCTAGAGGTCTGGTCAGCTCCATATATTCTGTGTATTGCAGGCCAGCTCCATAAGCATAAAATCCATAATCAAAGCTCATGAAACATTATAACTTTCCCACCCTACCATAAATAACTAAGACTCATTGGTACTCCTGTTTAGGACCAAAGGCAGCAACATAAATGTGGATCTGATTTAGGTCTTAGAAATGAACAATTGTTGTGTTTGTTCTATAACATTGCCATTACTCATTCCTCTATTAAGGACACTCAGACAAACCTCTGTCAATCAAAGACATTATTATATTCAGCACAACAGACTATTACATATGGAATAAGAGATGTCTTGGATTTATTTCCAGAATATAGTGTCAGAATCTTAAGATCTGTGTCACTGATCAGGACAGAGGGGTTTTAAATAGATGGCTTTCAACACAAGCCATCCTGTGACTCTTTGGTCAAGCTGAGATAATTTTTAGTCAGGCCTTGAGAATCTTGGACTGTACTGATCTCTTTGCTGTGGGCAAGATTGTCTAAGCATTCCTGTAGGTTTGAGTTTTGGTTTATATTTTTTCTAGTACAGAACTCACGATCACATGACTAAAGCTGCAGAATTTTAGGGTGCTTTTTGTCTTCCCATTGGATTAGTTTGGTCTCTGGGGTTTTGATCATCAGTGGTTGCCTGGGAAGGTAGAGTGAAACCCAGTTGGTTCCCTCCCTCCTCATCATTTCAAGGATGGGTAGGTGAAGGACCATTGAGGTAGGCAAAAGACCATCTGGGGCATTGCCCAGGGCAAATCAGCCAACCCCCCACCTTAATAAAATAAAAATACGAAGGGCAACCATTGCAGGCCACTCAATTCTGAGAGGAATGGAAGACCCAATATGCTGACTGGACCTACCCCAAATGGAAGACTCCTGCCTCCCTGGGGCCAAGGTAAGGGACATTACAAGCAAACTCCCTGATCTGGTACAGCCCTCAGATCATTACCTCCCATTAGGCCTCCAGGCTGGGAGTGACAGAGTTGAAGGAAGAAGTCCCAAGACAATTAATAGGATTTCAGGGTACTGGGGCATTTGGCCAAAGGAGTCGGTGCACAGATTGTGCTCTCAATTATTCTGTACCAGGGATGAATACACTAAGGAATAGGAAAACTAGCCTGATTAATCCATGGCTAAGAGGCTGGTGCCATAGCTGAAAATTTGGGGGGTTTTCACAGTATTTACACAGGACACAAGGCCTGCTGATGATGAATTGGGTCCACCAGTCTCAGAAAAATAAAAGGATTATGACCCATGAGTTGGTGGGGTTGACTGAGATGGCTTTAAATAAGGTTTGAAAGGGATGCAACCAGGCCCACTAGAGATGAGCCTAGATGTGGCTGGGCTGTGTCCAGGGCACGAATGCAGGCAGCGTGGGCAACAAACATGAGGAACTGGGAGCTACTGTGCAACAGGGAAGCTTTGATGTGGTCACAGCCACAGAAATGTGGAGGAATGACTCTCATGGCTGGAGGGCTGCAATGGATGGCTACAAGCTCTTTAGAGGAGATAGGTGGAGCAGGAGAGGCAGCGGGGCGGTTCTTTACACTAGGGATTGTTTTGATTGTGTTGAAATCAGTGACAATGATGACAAAGTGCCTCTGGGTAAAGATCAGAGAGAAGGTCAGCAGGTTGGCTGACCTAGTAGAAATCTGTTACCCTTAACAAGAGTACACAAGGTGCACTCTACAGCAGAGAGGAGGCACTCTAGAAGGTTTCTAGAGTGTGTGGAAGATAACTGCCTGATAGCTAGTGACTGATCCTACCAGGGGATGTGCCCTGCTAGATCTCTTGTGAACAGAGAAGGACTTGTGGGTGATATTGGAGGGTGTCTTGGACACAGCAATCACAAAATTATAGAGTTTTCAGTACTTGGTGAAGCTAGAAGGGGTGCCAGCAGAACTGACACCTTGGACTTCCAGCAAAGACACTTTGGCCTCTTTAGGAGATTGATTGACAGAATCCCTTGGGAGTCAGTCCTGGAGGGCAGAGGAGTTCAGGAAGGCTGCACATGATTTAAAAATTAAATCTTAAAGATACAGGAACAGGCTGTCCCCATGGGTCACAATAGAAGCCAGCAGCAGAAATGAATGGCCTGTTAAACAGAAAACTTGGGCTGAAACCCAGGGAAAAAAAGAGGACTGTATCACCTCTAGAAGGAGGGGCAGGTGGCTTGTGGGTACCACAGGGATGTTGTAAGGTTAGGTAGGGAGAAAACCAGAAGGCCCAACCTAAAACTTAATTTGGCAGCTACAATTAAAGCCAACACAAAAAGTTTCTATAAATACATTGACAACAAAAGCAGGGCTAAGAAGCTGCTTCATCCTTTGCTGGATGTAGGGGGTAGCATAGTTTCAGGGGATATGGAAAAGGCTGAGGTGCTTAATGCCTTCATTGCCTCAGTCTTTCCTACCAAAACCAGCTGTCCTCAAGATATCCAGTTGCCAGAGCTGGAAGTTAGTGATGGAGAGCTGAGTGAAGCCCTCATACCACAGGAAGAAATGGTCAGAGACCAGCTATGCCAATTAGACACTCACAACTCTATGGGCCCAGATGGGATGAACCCAAGAGAAATGAGCAAGATGGTGAAAGAGTTTGCCAAGCCACCTTCAATCATTTACCAGCAGTCCTGGTTAACCAGAAAAGTCCCATTTGTGTCCCCTTTCAAAGACACAGGCAGCAAATTGCCCAGCTGTATGCTTTGTATCTTTTGTAAGCTTGTAATGCAACAGCTCTTGAGAGTAGCAGGGATTTTTGTTCAAGGATGTGGGGACAATCATCACAACTTCTTCCTGACTGTGCATCTTGTGCATGATACTACCATTAGCTAACCCCTCATGTGGAGGTAAGCACTCTTATATAATCTCTCAGTAGACATGGTGCTCTGAAATCAGGTTTTCTGAGTGAGTTTTTGGGGTTTTTTTAAGACAGTAAATTAGATATATACTGGATGAAAGTCTCTTCTCTAGCATCCTATTCCAGAAAGTCGGGAAGAATAAGCATTATTCATTTGTAACATTCTGACTGGTCTAAACACTCTTTACTTGATTTGAATTCTGAGTATTTGAAGCACACTACGTGCTTTAAGTGATGCTGGGTAAAAGCAATGCATCTGGATATCTAGGTTTTACTTCCATCATACTATTCTTTAAAACCAAAATTGTCAGGGTCGCACACTGCAAAATAAAATTTTTAACAGACGCCAGGTTTTTGGCATCATCAACGAGAACCAAGGTTTATCCAGACAATCTATCTCCATTAGTGGAAGAACCAAAGTGCTGGAGACCCACACCCTTCACTATAATCACTCTGGTGCTTCAGATTTGGGGACCCAAGAGCTAAATAGTCATTTTAGTCTAAAGATGAAGATGGAGTTTATTTGCACAATGAATTAGTAATTTTCCTTTTAAGCTCAATCCAGTTTGTGTTACTGAAGTTTGCCTATCATGTGGGCTTGCTCTTTGGTTATTTGAAAAATGTAGGCAAAATAAGATTGGATTTTCATAAACATGTGTAACAACTACTCATGTTCTCAGCACTATTTGGGTGGGTAACTTTGGAAACTGTCTATGGCAAAAATTACTTAATTCTGAAAACAGAACTTATGAGAATCGAAGAGTTTTAGACAGAATTAATTTGTGTGCTAAATCTTAAAAAAAAAGGAAATAAAAAATGAAATTGTAGAGTGGTTGGAGGCACCTTCAGCAGGACTAATGAGATTTGACTCTATGATTGTAGAAGGTTGATTAAAAGCTTTATTAAGCTATACTATACTATATCACACTATACTAAAGCTATTCTCTCGAAAAACCCTTTGCTCTTGCTAGACAGACTGATACACACGTGCATCTAATTGGTCAATGAATCAAAACACTATCACTAGAGTTTAATTAGGAAACTACCTTTTGGTAAACAGTCTCTACAACACATTCCACATGTGCACAACAACAGGTGCAGCAAGTGGAAACAAAAATTGTTTTCTCTGAGCTTTCTCACAGCTTCTCAAGAAATTCCTAGGAAAGAATTAAGTCTCTCTCTGTTCAAAAAATATATAAATACCACAAAAGTGTTGTTGCCATCTTCAATTTAGAGCTGTAAGTCAATGATCTAAAGGGAGATTCATGTTAACTGTGGTATAAATAGTATATTTAGTATGTGTTGTCTTGCTCTATAAATTTCAGAAGGTCCAAGAAGCTTTGGGAAGGTGGTTATGTTTGTTTTAGAAAAACGTTCTTTATTTGAAGAGTATATAGAAAACCTGGCACATATTAAGAAATTTAAAAAAATACTGCAAAAAAATACTGTAATAAAAACCACACATGTTAGGGGTTAGTAGACTGTGTACAGCAAGCCAAGAGCAAAATAATCAGAAGTCAGATGCTGAAATCCAAGAGGAGTGAAGGACGTTGAGATCTCCTCAAAAAATGACAAAAATCTTCTCTGAAGAACCAATTACAAATGCAAAGGTAAAAAGGAATACTCCTTCATCAGTTAATTTTGTTTCCTCCAAGGCTCCACAAAAATAACAAATCTATATTTCTCTCTTCAGTAAATATGCTATTACAAATATAATTTCTACTTCTTCATGACCATGCACTCTCTTTCTGCAGTATTTTTGTCCTCATACATCATGGTAGGTACATCAGTCAAAGAACAGGTAGGGATCATCAGAATCCTAAGCATTGTCTTGAAGATCACAATTTATTTTTATCTAGCTAAGTTGCAAATATTCTGAAATTTTTGTTAGTATAGAAGTGACAGAAATACTGTTGTATAAATGTTACAAGAATCTGAGGATTTTAGAATGTATAAACATTTTCTTTTACAAATAAAATCATCTAGGTTGGGAAAAATAGAGACCTAGGCTTTTTTGTATGTATGTATGAAATGCAATCTTAATGTGCAAATTCCATCCTGAGGATTTTAACTGTATAAAAATTTGATATGGATCATAATATATTTCTAGTATTTTATCTTCCTTCTTATCAATTTATTTATATCAGAAAATGTTAACAAGTTTTTATTGGCTTTGCCACAACATACTCAAGTCACCAAACTAACCCCCACTGACTGTGATGAGCAGTTAAAATATAATCTCAGACTTTAACAAGGTTTTCTTTTTAAGAATATGAACTTTTGTGAATAAGTGCTTATGAGACTGAGAGAATAATGGAAATTTTTTTTGCTATCTCAGAGAATTGAAAAAAAAAAGTTTTGTATTTCTTAATTTCAGTAGTTTTTTGCTTTACAAGAAGTCAGAAACTCAGTATATAGAACTACCATCAATATATAACTATACTAAATATATGGAAGCAAAAGTTGGATGAAGCAGAATAATTATTATTTGTATATGAATTTTTCATGAGGAACAAAAATTATGGAAGTTGCTAGTTTTATAAAATCCAAATATATCCAAATTTGCAGTGATTCAGCCACATTTTCTCCAAAGCTGTTGTTACAAAAATCATGTCCTTAAATATAAGCATTTATGCCACCCAAAGAACAATGATATATCTACAAAAAATAAGAAAACAATCACAACAAATACAATTTCACAACTAAAAATAAAGTCTTTTTCTCATCCTTTCTCCTTGACTTGCGTTTCTCCTTCCATTATAATGGATACAGAGGCATAGGTCAATGCACTGCTAGAACTTCTGTAAGGCAAGAATAGCCAGTAATAGAATCAGATGAACTGAAGTGAGCAGGATGGTGGAAGAACTGTGCACATAGACACTGCACTTTTCCTTCAATACCCTTTAGGATGTACCAGAGCTCCTGTGTATTTAAGCCAGGTCACCAACAGTCTCTGATCTAAACTGAACCAGTGACCCACGTGTGAAAAGCTGAGGGGGCCACTGCTGGCAATGCAACTTGGAAATTCAGACATCAGTATGATGTGGAATAGAATATGGCCTTCTTTAGCACCATGGGGTCAGCAGTAGTCTAACCAATGTCTCTATTTCAGAAAGCAATTCCACTTTGAGAGTAGCACTGCTTAAAAGACAAAATTAAGTGTTTCTTTATAGTGATTATATTTTGTCTTCTCTAAGAATCGAGGAGCAAATATGTTTAATTAATAGCATTTTTAAGAAAGTATTTTTCCTCTTTCTAAGTGGATTGGACCCAGAAAGCATAGTTATACCCAAGTGATCACACTGCTTTGATTTATGGGTGCTTTTATACAACAGGCAATCCTCCCAATCAGGAGAAACCACTGTGACTTTTATGATTTCAATATAATGAGACAAATCTGAACAGTACATAGGCAACATGCAAACTGTAATCTTCATGCCTTACTTCTTCCCCCTAGCCCTGCTAAGTGCAAGAAAAGGGACTTTTTCTTTTCTCAACAACTATATTTCTGTCAAAGCAATAGCTTCATTAATTAATCACTGTTTTAGGGAAGAGGGGAATAGCAGAGTCTATTGCTTAGTGCCCACCAGTGAATTTATCAGTCCAGCTTTTTGGTTCTTGCATTTGTGTTCCAGTAACCTTTGCTTTTACATATATATATATGTATGAAGAGCAATAGGGCTGGATATGTCTTTCCTCAAAAATGTTGTCTGGTAGAATCACTGCTCCTTGAGGATTATGGTAATGCACAGAGATTACATAGTTACTTCATAATTTCCCAGGGATAGAAGCAGAACCAGGAATACTTAAATATGAACTTGTCATGCAGTGCACTTCATAATCTATTCTTTTGAATAGGACTCCAAAAAATTTATGCAGCACCTGGAGTGTTAAAGACTTTGATCTACTCTAGGGAAGGTTAAAAATGAGGAACAATGTGAAAGTCTAAACATAATATAATAAAGGCCAGTCCTCAAGACATATTGAAATGAATACAATGCCAAAAAAACCCAAAATGTTCAGGCAAAGTTGCAGCCAGGATATGTATGTTTGGGTTTACATACAGTGCTCAAGAGCTCTGATTTCAAAGATAAGGATTGGTGTAAGGTCATACTTTATATAATGTACAAGAAGATTAATTATTTTCATACAAGAAATTATTTAATGCTCAGAACTGGAGAAGGGGAAATTGAGGGGAGATCTCCTTTTGCTATAAAGCTTCCTCCCAAGTGGAAGAGGAGGGGCAGACACTGATCTCTTCTTTTTGGTGACCAGTCACAGGATATGAGGAAATGGCCTGAAGTTGTGTCAAGGGAGGTTTAGGTTGGATATTAGAAAAATTCTAATTCTTCATTCAGAAGGAGGTTGGGAACTGCAACATGCTTCCCATAGGAGTGGTCACAGCACCAAGCCGGACAGGGTTCAAGAAGCATTTGGACAATACCCTTGGACACATGGTGTGACTCTTGGGGTGTCCTGCACAGGCTCAGGAGTTGGACTCAGCAACCCTCATGGGGCCCTTCCAGTTCAGCATATTCTGTGATTCTGTGACTCAGGAGTACTCGTGTTGCTGCCTACACCTCCTCTCACCTGGGCCCAATAGCCCAGCCAGCTGAAGGCCACATCCTGAAGGCCTTCACCCTTTGTGCAGGTCCCTCCAATGTCTCAACACTGAACAAGTTCAGGGTCCCCCAGCAGAACCCAAGAGAGAGGTGAAACTTCCTCTTCAATGGACTGCTGTGGGTGCAGGAGCTCTCAAACTTTCTCATGTGTTGTGGTGTGTTGCAATATCTGTTTTACCTTCTCCCTTCCCCCTCGCCCCTCGCTGAGTGTGCCCTGTCAATCAGGCTAACATACCAGCAAGGCGTCGTGTGATAGGTGTCCCTAGTACCTTGAGACCCTGCCCCTTCACCTGGTTGGTGACTCACCTGTCCCCTCCCCTTCCCCTGTCCTGAGCTTAAAATGTGAATGAGACCATGTGGCTTCATTCTGTTACCAGCAGTGGCCCAGTGCAGACGTATCTGTACTCATGGAATAAACATCTGGCTACCTTCTAGCAGAATCCGCTCCCTTCTTTTCTTCACCATCGCCAGAAGCTCTCCCCTGAGGAGAACGGAGTCCTGTCTTGTGCCCCGCTGCACTTTGCCGCCAGCCAAGGTACCTCTGGGGTTAAACACCGCAGTGCTGCCTCTGGCCAAGCAGCGAAGGTCAGAACTGGCCTAGGCACCATCTAACTGGTTATATTGGGATACATATTCCAATACTCATGAACTTTTAAAAGTACATCCTTACAATGAGATAAGATTTATACCATACTTCTCTCCCAACCCTCAAGTTTTCCAGAACACTTTTTGAATCATTTAGGTTGGAAAAGACCTTGAGAATCATCAAGTCCAAGGGTTAACTGACCTTGTCCCTAAGTGACATGTCTACGCATCTTTTAAATACCTCCAGCGATGATGA
Source organism: Zonotrichia leucophrys gambelii (assembly GCF_028769735.1). NCBI lineage: Eukaryota > Metazoa > Chordata > Aves > Passeriformes > Passerellidae > Zonotrichia > Zonotrichia leucophrys. The sequence goes on along the minus strand of NC_088172.1, from coordinate 3,155,914 downwards.
CTCCACCACTTCTCTGGCCAGCCTGTTCCAATGGTTGGCAATCCTTTTGGTAGAATAAATATTTCACAATATCCAGTCTAAACCTCCCCTGGTGCAACTTGAGTCCATTTCCTCTTCTCCTATCACTTTTTACTGGGGAGAAGAGACCAATCCCCACTTTATCTCAACCTCCTTTCAGAAAAAGATTCCCCTCTGAGCCTGCTTTTCTCCAGGGTAAGCAACCTCAGCTCCCTTAGCTGCCTCTCATATCACTTCTTCTCTACACCAGTCACCAGTTTTGTTAGTCTTTGGACACACATTGATCATATTATTCTGCCCCAGCAGAATCTGTCTCTAGAGTGAAAATGCGAGCTGGCTCCTGCAACCAAACCAGATCAGGAAGGCAGTTCTCATGTATCCAGCCCTGAAGGCATTTGGGCACAAGGCATCTTAAGGGCCTTTGACTGGCTTTTTAAATTGGGGTGGGAGATATGGACAAGTATCTTTAAGCCCTGTTTGCAAGTCACACACTGTGAGAAAAGTAATTGCCACCACTCAGTCTCTCTCAGGCTGTCGTAAATTGTGTTCTCCCACTCTTCACTCAGCAGACCAGAACTGACACAAGCTGTGGGAGACTGTGCTCATGCAGTTTTGCACCAACTGAATCCCTATTGTTGCAACAGTGTTTAAGGCTTTATTAATCTTATCCCCCTCAGCAATGCAGTTGATTTTTTTCTCTCCCTTCGAAAACGCTAAGACCTCTCAGCCTCTCAGCTGGATGATTTAAAAAGAAACATCCTTATTTATGGACATTTCTAGTAATTGGAAAGCTTCATAGATGATCAATGCTAATTTATGTTCCTTGCTCTCAAACTGAGAAGACCAAGAACTTCAGCTCTGCTACTTCAAGGAGCGACCATATGATGATGGGCAGTACTTGCATGACCAGTCCTCAGAAGAAGCCACAGAATTATGCCAATGGCAGTTCTTTTTTGCTGATAGGGATGGTTGTTGCCTTCAAAACATCTTTGAATGCTTTACAACAGCTGAGAGAGCAAGTAGGATAGATGTATGTCCAAGCATTGCTTTGAAAATTAACAAACTTAAAAAGCTTATGATCCAACCAAGAATTACAGATAGGTCTTGTGTACATCTAAGGAAAGAAAAGCTTAAAGACAGAGCAGAGTAAAATTTTCTGTGAAGACTACAAGGAGAAATATGAATGCATTTGATGTGAGTGTCTGGGTTGAATAATCAAAGTTAATTTCAGTGGAATTTTTTATAAGTAAGATGATGAGGATATTTTGATTTTTATTCTTTGCAGGTCACCTCAGAATTAAGGGTGAAGACTTAAGGGTGAAAGTCTTTCCACCGCAATTTAATCTTAGAAAAAACAAAAATAAGACCACCTAAGGAAAGGGAGAATTCTTGCTGAATTCTCAATCTACTGATTGAGATGGATTTCGCCTTTCACCTAGGCTCCTTATATCTACTATGGCTCAAAGCAGTATTTTTGTTCTTTTGAAGTCCATTTCTTTTGCTTACTTTCAGCCTCAAAATACATGTTTGGTTCAAATTCTAACATGCACAATTTCTTGCCTTCATCAGGTCTGACTTTGAGACACTATCAAGGAAACAGTCTTCTTTCTAGTCAAAGAGCAAAAATGAACTTTCCTAATTACATTGACAGTATTGCATAGATTTAATGCAGTAATACAGTGATGAAAGCTATCCTGCCTATGTAACTCATCTCTGAAGAATTTAAATGGACAAATCATGAATGGGCTTTCTGACTGCAGACAGGCATGAGGTGAATATGTTTACTGGTTTTTGCTATAGTATTTATTCAGCTTAGAATTTTTTTCTGATGCTTAAATCCAGAAAAGTTCTTCTCCTTTAGCTTTGTATGTGGGATAAATTATTTTGAAGCTTTTAAGTAGCAAATGTAAAGATTTAAACAAGTCTAATGTTCCTTTTTGGAGCAATCTAAAAAGAAGATTGTTTGAAGTAAGAAATCCTATGGTTTGCCTTAAGCTTTTCAAGTTAATTTTAACATAAATCTATGCCTACACTGAAGAAACAAGCAGCCTGGAATGCAGAGTGGATCTAGTTATTATCCTATAAACAAAAATGTCTATTTCTGTATAGTACAAAATATATCCTATCAGAGGAATCTTTCTTGAATGGAAATCTTTTTATTGATGCTCCTTCCTTTTGCAATTTTTCTCTTTGATCACAGAAAGGGCACAATTTTTCAAACTGTAAGCTTGGCGTAATCTAGGAACTTAGCAGGTGAGAGAATCCTACCTGTGATTAGATTTAAAGATTACATGTGTAATAATGTGTGTTATTAGAAAAGAAATGATTAAGAGTTAAATGTGTGAGCAGGATTAATAGAATCATAGAATGGTTTGGGACAGAAGAAACCTAAAAGATTACCCAGTTCCACCACTCCCTGCCATAGGCAGAGACACCCTCTACCAGACCAAGCTGCTCAAATTCCAGTTCAACCTGACATTAAACACCTCCAGGGTTGGAGAGCCCACAACTTCTCTGGGCAGCTCCTCCTAGTGCCTAACCACCCACATAGTGAAGAACTTCTTCCTTATGTCTAATCTAAACCTGCCCTCTTTCACATTGATTCCATTCACAGCCAAGTTTTCTCACTATGTCTTTTTAAAAAGTCCCTCTCCAGGCTTTTTGTGGGTTCCCTTCTGGAGCTGCTGGAAAGTTGCACTCAGGGCCCCCCAAAGCTTTCTCTTTTTCAGGCTGAACAGCCTCAGCTCCCTCAGCCTGTCTTCAAAGGAGAGGCTCCAGCCCTGTGTTCATCTTTGTGGCCCTGCCCTGGACTCTCAGGGGGGTCTGGGCTCCCAGAGGGGTCGGGGTCCTCTGACCCTGCAGGTCCAAGCCTTTCCTGGGCTGGAGACCCCAAAGCCAGACCCAGGACTGCAGGTGTGGTCCCAGTGGGGTAGAGGAGCTGAATCCCCTCCCTCTCCCTGCTGGCCACACGGATTTAGGCACAGCCCAGGATATGATTGGCTCTCTGGGCTGGAAGTGCATGTTTGCAATGCTTCCTCAACTTTAAAACGACAAAGCTGTTACATTTGCAATGCACATTACAAATAAAATAATCATTTTCACATGAGTGTCTATCTTTTCTAATCTTATTTTTACATGAAGGGAAGTTGTATAGAACCTTTAATAAGCTATCACTTTTGTCACGAGGATCCATATTCACATGCTATACATTATTTTTTAGAAACACAGGCTTTTTTTCTGAAGCATAAAGCTAAAAGTAGAATATTTTTTTAAACAGGTTTGTTTTCAAGGGTTCTTTTGACACTGAGTTGTTAAACACTTATGTGTCAAGTAATGCAAGCGCTACACTTTTCTGTATGCTTCTACTTTGAAAACTATCCTCTTATGAAATTTCATTGAATTCTTATCTGGTTTTTCGAAAACTGGGAGAGCACTCTTGGTGGGGATGGTTTCAGGTAGGACTAGGACATTACATTCATTGTTATATTCCTTCACACATGTGTTTGTGAAGGGTTAAGCAGGTAATACAAAAGGGAGGTAGTCCTCTTAAAAAGGTTAAACTTCCCACTCTCAACAACCTGATATGTCTAATGTACGAGGTATCCTCTTTAAAAAGGTTGTTAAACATGAGTTTTGTTTACATATAATGTCATGCAGTTATCAGCATAATCAAAAACTTATTTAATCCTTTTCTAATTCTAAAGTGATTAGCAAGGGCTGAGAAATCACCTTATCTCACTAAAACACAGGTACGAACACAGAGTAAATATTTTGGTAAACAATTATTCTGCCCTTGCATATTCAGCAGTGTGCTAAATTATGCATAATCTTGCATAAGTAATAAGTGAAGGTAGCTTAAATTCAGGGTTTTTTTACCTGACCTATTTCTTTCAGTGCTGTTAGCTTCTTAAATCATGTATGAGCTTTCCGTAAGGCTTCAATGAGTAGTTCTAGTGGAGAGACTTCAGTAATAAATTTCAGGAGAAGACAAGTTTTTTGACAGGCATAATGCAACACATACAGAGTTTGGAACTCACACTCTGGGAATTTAGAGCAATCCTTGCAAAGCAGCTTTTCCCTGTTACATTAATAGAGAAAATGAAGTATGAAAGTCCTCAGGAATTACTGCTAGGTGTAATTTAAATAATTTACCAGAAGACAGTTCAGCACATGCATAGAACAGGGGCATACAGAGTTTGCCATAAGCAGTTTATAAATAAACTATATTCTGCTGAAGTAAGTCAGGCATAAATTATAACTATTCCTTTTGTGGCTATACTCTGTTCCTCATTGTAATAGTTATTTAAAAAAAAAATCTGGGTTATGACCTTCCACTAGAAATCATAGACTGTGCCTGCCTTGTACCTTGCTTATGAGCATGCTTACATTTAATAGTTTGGCTGCTATGAGATCAAAGTAAAATTACTATTGCTGTGGGAGAAAAAAAAAAGGGAAAGTGCATTACATTTCTATAAACAGAATCTAGGTAGAATTTTGTAGTTCAGTGGAAAAAGGAGTGTTCTGTGCCAAAGACCATTAACTAGCATCTGACCATTTCATGAGACATTTATGCATTTTGTTAATGTATTATTCTATTTCTAGCCTCAAGTGCCGAAAGTTAAAATGACAGAACAACTTGAAAGTACCAACAGAAAATATGAAATTAAGATGCTAGGAATATGGTGAGGGCAAAGAATGTTTTAAACACCCTTGTAAAAACTGGATGGCTCCTTCTTCTGCATAGGAGCTGCAAGCCTAATTACTAGTGCTATTAAGGACTATTACCATCTACCAAACAGAAATGTTTAAATTTACTTTGTCAGTGTTCAGAAATAAGACTCCAAGGTGAGAGGTCAATGATCCAGACAGGTTCATTGATTTTTGTATGCCAAATTAAAAATATATCAGATATATTTTATTCTGACATCTGTAAGTACTGTATAAAGAAAAGGAAAACATGGAGATGATTTAATGTTGCTTTCCCCTTTTCATATTATAAAAGTTTAGTGAATTCAGATTCCTGTAGAGAGCACATTAACACATTCTGTCTCTGTTGTTATTAATTTTACTGTCTTGTTTTTTAATAATACAATTTTCTTAATTTACTCTTAATTAACTCCTCTTGTCCATTTAATTAAGAGCAAAACATTACAGCCACTGGAGCTCATAAACAGTCACATGTCAGAAAGATGGGCTTGCAGGTTTTTTTGCAGTTTTGAGAACAAAAACTAACAAGCTTAACACTCAAAGAAAATTATTAAAGACATTTTCCTACAACAAAAATATGTTTCTGTCAGAATTTGGTATTTTTCTGAATGAGATTTACTAACTTGTATTCATGAAGTCATATGTAAGAATAGAAAATGCCTGATATTTTATTTGATTTGTATTGATTAAAATTATATATTTTTAATTGTTTATATAATAATATTAATGCATGCCTAATAATACAAGTATATTTTAACCTATCTTTATATGTATATTTTCACTTCAGTAATTGCCTTGATGAAATATATATAGGTATTAATAGAGCTACACCATGTATAATGTCTATATAAATAATTCAAGCTTTCTTAACCTAACATTTGTCAGTGCACCCAAAACTCATGCTAGCATGAGAGGGAACATGGGAAATAGGCTAAAAATGCTCTTGCTTTTGCTTCTCTATTTCTAAAAATGTTTACATAGAGGGTGTAGTGGAATCTGCATGCTGTGTGAAATCCTGGCTGCCCATCTCAGGCTGCCTCGGGAGGTGAAGGGCTGTCTGTACTTCACCTCTCTTTATCCATCTCACAGTGGATAATTTTGCAAGTCTTCATTCTCAATGGCCCTGCTTCTGCAATATTTGAGGGTGAGTTGTATGTTTTCCCATGAGTGACACTGAAATGTGCTCCCACCTAGGTGAGCAAAGTGTTACAGGAGAGTGGTCAATGCCAAACCAGACCTCATCTCTCAGGTACTGCTTGGCACACTGGCCATATTCCTGAGATAAGACACTATTTTAACTCTTCCTTTCATAATTTTGTACTTATTGGTTACTTGTTGTTGACTAAATATGGAGTATGGACAGGGTTTATGACAGATGTGATTTGGGATGGAAAATCCTCAGTCGTGTTCTTGGTAAATGGAAAAGTATTTTCCATGTCCAGAACTGATATGCATATGTGAAAATTCCAAATACTTAGATATTTCCCTTAACTATTCTTTAAATGTGCTGTAAATTTCATTTTATTTTCTAAGGAAAAGTTGACTCATTATCATTCTGGTTGAAGCAGCTGTCTTTCCTAGCGTAGAGCTTTTTCCATTATTAAACTGATTCGTTAGAAAATTAAGTAATGTTAACAAGAAATTTCTCCTTAATATGCAATAAATATAGGTTGTTGGAATGATAAAAACAGTTTAGTTCAAACAATTTAATTAACATCCTTACAAGGATTGCTGAAAATAAAGTGCAAAATAAAATAAAATCACTGTCATGATCCTGACCCTGTGTTGCAAATTAAAAACACAGTTAAGTGTCATAAATTTCAGCAGCTCAATTTGGGTTCACTTAACAGAATTATGACAAAAGCAAATGTTTTGTCACTTTCAGACTGTTGCCAGGAAAAATTGTAGTGCATAATTAATGATAATCCACTCTTTAATTTGTATATATAAAGGCACAGGAAGTTGCCACTGATAGCACAGAAATAATGTAATTTTTGAGTGTTAAAGAAATAGAACTGTTTCATCTAAAACAACGAGTTAGAGGAAGGATAATGAAAGGTGTCAGAGGCACAATAAATAAGATTAGAGTGGACAAGAAGTGAAACGTATTAACTGTATTGAAATTTTCAATTAGAAAGGCAAAGCAAATCCTTTATGAATCCACCTTCTTTTAAACCTTTTTGAATAAATGCTGTTGAATTGCCTGAATACTAGCAAGTGCAAAATCAAGCTATTTCAATGAAATGAATTATGGTTTTACGTAGTAACTCTAGACACTTAAATAATTTTTAAGAACAAAGATAGGCTTTGGTAAGATGTTGGTAACCTGTGCTTGAACAGGCTAGTGGTAATTGGCTGATCACCTTCCTAAGCAGACCTGAAATATCAGAGCATCAGTGAAAAATGACAAAATACATTATGTGCTGGATACTATGACTCACCCTGCTTTCCCAGTTTCCTTATATGGATGGTGTTTCTGGGCAATGCATCCTGCCAAACATGAGCACTACAGAAAACCCAACATGAGGTGAATGATTAGATGAAGACAGTTTTCATCAGTTCCCTTCTGATATACTCATAACATGAATTGACATTGAATTTTCTCAGTAATGAAGCAGGTTTATCCACATGAGCCTTCTAATTTTGTCCTTCTTTTACTTGCTTAGGAAATGTGACAATTGTTTCTTCTACCCAGGGACAATTTCATTTGTTCAGACATGAATGCAGACTCAGCAAGTGTTAGGGACAGTGATTTTTATAACCATTGTGTAGCTGGAGGTGCTAGGGATCCAACCACCATTTGAATGCTTCTATCTGAGCAAAAGAGATGCCTGCTTAGGTGTTTTACTACCAAAACCACACCACTCTGCAGTTGGATCTCTTACAATCATATGTGCAGATTAGCTCCAGAGTAGCACAGGTGCCAGTAAGTGAGCCTTATACCTTCCTAGTAAAAGTTTTAATTTTTTTTCCTTTTTTTATAAATTTTTGTTTAATTAATTTAATGGTTTGTAGTTCTGAAAATAGTTGCCAATTGCTGTGTGAAACATACAGGAGAGTATGTTATACTTATATATATGTATGTTATATAGAGTATGTTATATGCTTATGGTATACTTTAATATAGTTATTTAGGGGTATCTTTAATATAGCAAATCAATGTGCATGCCACACTATTTCAACTGCTGCAAAAGTTGCTCAAACTGCTGACCTTGGTAGGATCCTTTTTGCCTTCTTTAGTGAATCCTCTGCTGTTTCTCAGATTCCCAGGATCCTACACAGAAAACATGAAATGCTGCTAAAGTTATTACTCCATACATTCAGAAAACTTCTCTTCCAGCAGTGAAGAACCGATGTGTTTAACAGGTTATTCACAAGACCTGCTTTCCTGTAATAAACCTAAAAAGGGCAGCTGAAATAAGCATGCTTTCTAAATAGAATACTTAAGTCTAGATGGAATTTCAGAGTCATGTTTCATGCCTCTTGTCAACACATAAGGATAAAATGCTGCCAAAGACTCAGCATGGTAGAGAGATGAAAGTAAGAGGCAGTACAGAATTTATAATTTACAGGGGCACTATGACTACATCCATGCTAATAAACTCAGTGTGTAAATGCTGCTGTCCACAACAAGTTGGCTGCTAGCTATGGCCTTTGGAAAGTCCAGCTTCTGCATGGCACCCATGGAGTCCCTGAGAAAGCACTACTTGACATGAGTCATTTTCATAGGTTAGACAGCTGTGAGTCTTTTCTCAATAGCATTCCAGAGACTGTTCAATTTACTGGCACAGATTAGTAACCTGTAGGGCTCCTCTCCCATTTTATATCTTTGAAATGTATTGTGACATAGGAGGAATCAAATTAGAGTTGTATCTCTGGTCTGTTCCTTCTCCTCACCTCACTCCTGCACCATGAACTTTCCCAGACTAAAAATAAGAATGATGTGAAGAGGAACACCTTCACAATATTCCTTCACCTCCAGGAGCAGAGTTTACCTACCAACCCCTTCTACCTTTTATCTCTTAGCTGCCATTTTTAATGGTACACTCCATCAGAATCACGAGCAATTAGCTCCATTGTGTGCCATACTTACATCTCCAGTGTTTGCTCTCTTCCCAGCTGAACCCATATGTGAGTTGAACATTGACATCCACCTTTGGCAGACAGATTTCACCATCCCTAAATGGATCCTCAGCATATCTGCGACACTTGCACCACATCACTGGCTTTCAAAAATGAATGTGTACAATTCTTATTCCAAAGAGATCAGATGCATTCATAATTGTTCTTTTATCTGAGATTATTATAAAATTCTTACCTGTTTCATATTTGGTAACTGAGGTATTGAAAAGTCAGACAAATCCCTTCCGTAATTGCTGTCCATTCTGAATTTTGAAAGCAGAAAACAATATTAAGAAATGTGAAAACAAATAACCTTTAAACCCCAAACTCACTATATTAAACCTTTTAAATGTATAGGAAAGAAAAAAAAAAAAGAGAATTTCATAACCATCTTAGTGCATTTTCTTAGCGGAGCCACGTCCCTGTGAAATTGTGGGTGGAATGGGGAATGCTGAACCAACCAAAAGTAAGGATCAATATTTTAATTTACATGGGACATTTACATGGTGGGTGAGATAAATGGCTGGGTATTTCCCTTTTCCTCTCACAGGAGCCAACTCCAAGAGGTTGGAGTGTAAGCAATTAGTTTTAGTGTCACAGGTAATCTTAAAAAGGTCTAACAATTTTAACTTTTACCTGTGCAGTATTTTATCCTCAGCTATTCATTCCAGAATTTTAATGAATTTTGGTTTAGTTGTTCATACATGAAACCACTTTTGTATCATGTGATTCTAATCAGTTCTGGATGCATGCTGGTTTTGTGAATATATTTTAGTAACTCTTTCAAATGTTTCTAATTTAGTAGGAAACAGGGCTTTTCCCAATGCCATTTATTCTTCTCATAGCTTCTATGAAATTGTTCAGGTCTTGCAAAATTTCCTCATCAGGCTTAAAGACCCAGGCTCTGTGTTTCCTCTGTGAGTCTGATTTATGTTCTTGTGAGTGCAATAGATATAAAAATTTACTAATAATGTTAAAAAAATTCTCTTAAAAACCCACTGTAGTGACCAGTCCCTGCTACAGAAGGCTGCATGTAATAAGAACATGGAATGGCATTTGGTTAGAAGGCTTGGCACAAGTTTCTCCAAGGGAAGGGTACTCTAAAGATGAACTCCTAAGTCTGAAGTACCGTCTCCTCATGTACTTTGGATATGACATCTGTGTTTTTTGGAATATCAGTCTTTTTGTTTTTTCTTCTGTAGAAGTCCAAAATATGTAGAATCATTGCTGGCTGGACTCCCCTTGGATTTATTCCTCCTTCTGAGTCTGCAAGCTACATTAACCTTCCAGATTTTCCAGAGAAATAGATAGCTCAGCATTAAAGTCCTCTGACTTTATGAGTGTAGTTTACATTATTATCAAAAATCCTATCTCTGAGTATTTGTAAGTATAGAGAAATAGGTTGCACACTAATGCATCCTTGTACAACTGCTCTGCCCTCTCCAGCAGACCATGGAGGATCTGTCTGCCCAGCACAGGTTTCAAACATTGCAGTCTGGCATAACTTTGAGGGGAGTGCTGCCCACCCTTCCCTTGCGCCACCCTATATCCTTCCTCAGCACATCAAGAAGCTCTTGCCTGATCTTTGGACCATTTCAGTGTGAGCTTTCTGGAAACCAGGCAGCAGAGTCCCCTGTCTGCAGCAAACTCTCCAGCACAGCTTGCAAGATGCTTGAGCCCTGCAAGGTCCTTGGGGAAGGAAGGAGAAGGTGAACTCCTCCCTCAGTTGCCCCCCAGGAACTAAACAGCTTTCTGCAGACTTGCTAAATGCATCCTCATGCCCCTGCTTGCCAGCTGGTGCTGAACTGCTGAGCTATGCAGTGAGACCTGCTTTGGTACAATGAACTGGCTGCAGGAGTCATCTGATCATAACTGAAGTCATAAGGAAGGAGGGGAGCAAGGGAAGAATGGAAGGAAGAGAAAAGCACAAGAATAAATATTCTGTAATACTTTGATATGCCCAAGCTAGAAATGTGTTCTCTGATCAGTGTGCTAATGAAGCTCAGCTTCACAGAGGACAGCTGATGGCCACTGTACATTCACTCACCAAGCTGTACTGTGGAGAACTAGGATTGGGACGGCTGGTATATCAAAATATAAAAAGAGAGAGTAACTAGAAAATACAAAGAGGCTAAAACATTATTTTTCTTGAGCCTAATCCAAAAGAAAATGTATGTAGGGTTTGGGTTTTTTTATTACTTGCCTATGCATGTGGTTGCACATTTGAATGTATGTAACAGCTTTTATCTTTCTAAAGTAGAAAACACTTTCTTATTTTTTTAGAAATAGTGATATTGCAGGTAATGATATTACTTCTCCTGAATTCAAATGGCACTGAGTTTCTGAGGTATATTTTAAAATACAATGTGGACAGAAAAGCAATTCCATGCCACTAATCCATACATGTATAAGCATTAGGAATCAGAAGACTTCATATAGTCCAGCTATTGTATAGCACCTTGCATAGCAAAGGTCTAAAACAGAGTTTGAAATGTCCTGATTTGTTTCTTGGGTTTTAAGGTGTCCATGACTTTTTCCCTCTCCACAGTCTTTTGTATTAAGCAATAGAATATGCTGCTTCATAGGAGGGAAGTTATTTAAAATAAAAATTTCTTTTCACAGCTCCTTCCCACCTGACCTGCAAAATTTGGGGGTACAGGGCAGAATCCTGAGAAATGCTCAGCTGTTTGAGCTGGACTTTTGTTTGTGCTCTAGGAAAGGGTTGGCGTATGGTTGGCTCATTTCATGCCTAAGAGATTTTCTCTCGAGTGCAGGAGGGGCAGAAAGGGCTCGGCCACTTTGAATACTCCTTTTTCCCTCAACTCTGTTGGGAATGAGTCTCCTAACAGCACAGTATAATTGTGATCACAGTGATAGGGGAAAATGAGCTCTTCAGTGTTGCTTTGACTCAGTTCCTCCCAGTCAGCCTGCTGGTTCTTTACAGACAGTGCCTCATGCCTCAGAGAGCACTGGATTTGCAAATTTTGCTCTTGAGTTTATCCCTGGAATTTAATTGAACCTTTCACTTTCATCATAAGAAAGATATTTGCTATACCTTAATCCAAAATCCATATTCTAAAGACTCAGTAAACTACCCTTTTTCCTTGGATATTCAGAAGGATTTTATTTCTTTCTGTGAATAATATCTCTCTGCAAAGTGGCTAATAGTTTCATCTGCTTTTATATTAGCAGTAATAGTAGTGCTGCAAAGACACCATTTTTTGGCAATACAATTGAGAGGTTTACAGCACTCATAGCTTTTAAGATCCCCATTTAACACAGCATTTAAACTCATATTTACAGCAAATGATCTGAAGCAGGAAAGATGGGGCAAAATACTTCTGAGCCTTTTAAACAAGGAGCCACAGACCTTTTTGGAGGACATCTACTGTTTTAAAGTTTTTTAGATAGCACTCTGGAATCATTTGTTCTACAGAACTCTTCTTTGGGGTCAGCTTTATGCTATAATGCTTTGGCCATCACAAGGGTAGCCAGCTTTGGATGACAGTCCTGAAGGAAATTGCACAGATCTGTACATCTTTCTGTGATTTATTTCAAAGGCCACAACTCAGAGCTTGCTGCCCACCACTGTGCAGTTTTGCCTCATAAAAAAAAAAAAGGGTGCATTATTCCACAAAACAGAGCATTTAAAATGGTAGCTTGTGTCATCTCTACTCTCTTTCCCCGTGACTGCACCATCCCTCTTGTCCTTGCACTCTTCTGCCCCAGTTTCTTCATTTGGACCATGTTGCAAGTCTGAGGATGTTCTGTACTTACCTCCACTATTGGGTGTATCAGACTAAAGGTCCAATAAATAACTTGATCTTTCTGGCAATCCACTGAATATAAAAGCAAAATATTGTATATCTGTCAAGACAGACAGATCTGGTTAGAAACCAAGTCTGTGTACATGCTCAAATATATATATGAAAAAAATAATAACGTAGCTAAAGATTGAAGAGCCTGGAGAGTGAAGAGAAAGTGGAAAGTGATTAAATGGTAAGTGATATCTTAAAAGCATATGAAAGATTTTAAAAGGATCCATGCAGAAAACAAAGAGCTATTAGTTAAAAAAGGTAAATTGCAGATAGCACTACTCTAATATCAGTCCCACAATAGCCATCAGAGATGAAACAGTAATGTAATTTCTTTTAAATGGATGCTATTCTAGTCACACTTATCATCTGCAGAGAAATATTTCTAATATCTATATCAGATGATAAAACTATTTTCATTTATTATTGTACTAGATTTTTTCCCAAGATTCCTACCACATTTTCTTCTTCCTGCATGTCATTTTTTTTGCCTCTATAACAAACACTGAATTTGTAAAGTTGCCTCATTTAGGTTTTTTTATATGTGACTCAAATGTTGATAGAAATTTTAGAAATAGGAAATATTCTCTTGCTTTAAAAATGAGATAAGCCTTTCTGAATTTCAGCCTATATGTAAACACAGATATAAATGTACTGTACTCAATATATATTTATAATGTATAATTTAGATATATCTAAAATAAATAGTTTTTAGCAATTTCTCCAGTAGTCAGTTCTCCTCACAACACTTAAACGGGACAATCTGGTTTGCTTATTTCTAAATGAAAAATAAAATCTAAATAATGTTCAGAAATGGATTTTTGCTGAGTTAATGAGTGATGGATCATGGTGAAATAATGCAATAAGTATGTGCTGTTGCCTTTGGGGAATAAAGCAAAAGGGTTTTTCCCATTTTGTACATTAGAACCACTTTGTAGCTCAGACTTCATCTCCATTCAGAGTGGTGTTTAACCCCACTGTCTGGTTATTATGCCTCTGGTATAAATACACCAAATGTTAGCAGCATTGGAGAAGACATAAATGAAACCCAGCAATATTACTGATAGAGTCTGTACAAAGTTTGCTTCACAGCCAGCTGAGAGGAGTCATTTCTGTTTTCCAGTCAGTAATTGGAGTGTAAGATGCACTATGTTTCAAGGCCTTGAAAGCTTGTTTTTTAATGAGGCTAACAAGGTAAAATCATCTATTTTATCTGACTGAAGGTAGGGATGATTTGACTGTGATCTATGAATACCTGTGTAAGGAAGATATTTCTTCTCATAGAAGGTTCTGTAATCCAGTAGAATAAAGTGTAATGAGATTCCGTGTTTGAAAACTCAGAGCTATGCACATTCAGACAAATATTACAAGAGAAAAGTCAATTTACATTGGAATAACTGGCTAGAGATCTCTTGGATTCTTTATCACTGTGTAGGATACATGCTTTGCACTGAAAAAAAATGATAACAGCGCTTGCTTCCCGAGGGGTTTATTTTATGGTCTTGTGCCTATCTTCACAAAACAAGCCTTCCCCTTCTTACACTGAAGCAGTTGGGCTCATTGAGGCAGAAGAACAATATAGTCAACCAGAGTTTTCACCAAAGAGATTTGGTATTTGTGTGCTTATTTGAAAGATGAATGCTGACAAGAAATTATTTTCCCTTAACTAGGCCTTGCCTGCTACTTAATGTATGATTGCAAGTACGGTAGAATCAACTAGAAAATTCTTTAGCACACTGATATTCCTGCTTCATTGTTAATTTTGATATCTGTGCTTGTTAATATGAGTTACTACTCTTATTTAAATCAACTATAAATCTTAACACTTCAGGTCCTTTTCTGTAGCATGCACAAAGATGTCAATTTCTGATTTAGTGACTGCTCTTAAGGAAAATAAATTTAAGAGATTTAATTCTGTATTTTAAAAATCTATATGATGCTGCTTTTATGAATACATATAAATCCAAAAAAGGGGCAAAAATGACCCTTAGTCAAGAAAATGTGCGCATTTCATTGCCATAAGTCATATCAAAATGTTTTCTCTTGTTAGCTTCTTTTTCAAATTAAGGTCTATATTGTTTAATTAGTCTTGTAAAACTTTTCAGAAGACAGGCATAAACATTCTATGTCAGGTAAACTAAAAATGGAAAGCAAATTAAAGAAATATTGAAAATAGACATCAATCAGTAGCATAAAGTGGAATACTTTCTTCAATCAACTGTAGTTGAAGTATTCCATTTTTAGATACAAACAGCTATTTTGAGGTAATTTTTAAAAGATATTAAGGTAGGATGCTTTTCTCTGTGAAACTGGTATTATTACATTTTAGCTGAAGCATACCAATTAATTCTACAAGTCATTAGATTTTTTTTTTCAAATTAGTTATGGTAAATTCGTTTTATTCCTTCAAAATCAAAGCGTATCCTATCCCATCTCCCTTGAGCTTTTTATCTTTAACAAAGTCCCAATCATATCCCACAAAAATAACTCTAGTGTTTCAGCTTTCAGTAATTGGATGGATAGAATAAATAAGTTCTTGGCTAGATAGCAGTATTTGCTTTAGATTCACAACATTTTTCTATAGTTTAGAGTAGCATGAAACATCTGATCTGAATATGAAAGAAGTTATTTTATAGTTTTTAAAATATACTACATATCAGGTTCTGAGAGTTTACATTGATCTAATGCATTGAAAATGTAGAAGATTGTGTGCTGGAAGAACATTTAAGAGATTTGACTGTTTTAGCACTTCTACTTAAAGACTGTACTGATGTCACATGCTTGAAAAACAGATATCTGTAAAACACCTTCTAAAACATAATTTAAATTTTCCATTATTAAAGCATTAAAAACTTTGAGTGTCTGCTAAAAGTTGTAAGGAACGTACGTGACTGTACCTTCTAATAAAGTGCAGCTTTCTCCCAATTCCCAAACCCCAATTTACTTACAATGCCATTTTAAAAAGTCTTACAGCCTTGAGAAATTATGAACACTATTTCTCAGGTAACTCTACCAGTGTAGACTGCAGAACATGCTGAACAAGAGCATCATAAAAGGTGTGAATTATTTGCAAGGGCAGGGAAGAATTGTCCTCCCAGATAAGAACTGAAGGTGCTCAGCTGGGATGGTGGGAGGGAAGGGGAGAAGGGAGGCTGCTCCCACACTGCCCTTTCTCCCGAGTGGGTTGGACAGACTACAGACCTTTAGGACACTCAGGGGAAAGAAACAGAACCCTTCTTTCTTTTCATACGCTGAGCAGCCTCCATGCTCTTTCATTCTGCCTAAGATTGAGACTGCAGAAAATTATTGTACTCAGGAAGCATAGCTCCACCTATGCTTCTATACATTGCAAGCCTCAGTAGATGTTTATAAACACCACATGTACTCACAAACACAAATACAGGCTGCCATTGAAACCTGGTCGAGCAGCCTTTCCATCATTTATTCAATTTGCAGAGTCACTCTGTCTTTTTAGTCCCATTTAAGCCAGTTTCTGAGCATCATATTTAAAAGTTTTGGTTGTTGGAAGACCATTGTTGAAAAGCCATATAAGCTACAAGCATATGAATATCAAAGGATCAAGTGGTATTTTTGTGGGGAGTTAAAAGTCTTTGGCTACAGTGAACTGTCATATTCCAGCTGAGTAATTCCTTTCTGCTTATTCATTTTCGTACTATATTCACACTAATAATTTTTGTACGAATTTAAATGTTAAATCTTTATACCTCTATTGTGACTACTCCTGTGGCAGAATGGATAAAAAGTAATTTTTGCTTTTCTTCTGTGAAAAAATCCACAGAGCAGAAATCCTGTGGGAAGTTTTATGATTTTTGTTGGCTAAAAACACATAGTCACCAATTGATTTATTTTTCTCTGTTTCTAAACACTGATCAGTCATATAGCGCTGTAAAAATAATTAATAAAAAGAAGTGATGTGTTCCCAGGTTTTGCTTTTGCTAATAACATTTTGTATAATGGGTGTGTCAGATGTTCTTACAACAAAATGAAATATTGAAAGAAAGATATTGAAAAATGTACCAGTCCGCATTAAAGTTTTTTGAACAGTTGCACTTATTAATTTATCTGCAGCCCAGGCAATGAACAAAGATAAAGGAAAAGCTCTATTTACCTGATGCTGGTGTGACCCAGTGCAATAGTTTTGCTACCTGACTGGCGAGGCAAAAAGTCTATTAACATGACTCAATGCAAGTTCAGATGGAAAATATGAAGTAACTCCAGAGTGGTCTAAGCCTTCAGAAGCTCCAGACAAAGTCCTCTGACTCTGTGATGGTAGGACTTGTAGCACAGGTAATCATTTAACTCTTGAAAACACCTAAGGCTCTCAGACCTACCATCAATCTGTCTTTAACACCCAGCTGCATGACTAGCAGAAGATGTGGAAATTTATTCTGACTGCAAACGCTTCTCTGCAGAATTTTTAATTAGTGAATTAGAGACAGAACCTGTTCCACTTCCATCCTTTATAGAAAATAAAATGTAGAGTTTGGAATTCTGGTTATGGGATCTGCATTTACTTTTCTCACTCCTGCATCTGACTGTTCACAGAAAACACTGTGTTTTCTTTTTGACATATTAGGCATGTTAGTATTCCATCCAGAAGTGCTGGGGTCTTCTTAGGCAACATTCAGTTTTTGTACTATTAGAATGTGGTATAACCCTGAGAAGTGTATCAAATAATGAAGTGTAGTGGGAATTCATCTTTGTCAGCCCCTATAGTTTGTTTTGGGGCCAGCTGAGGATCAGGGTGGATTTTGGTAAATTCCTATGTAAGTATTTGTTAGTAAAATTTCAGCCTTCCATTTTTCCATCTCTTGGTTTCGATGTGATTTTGTGTTATCAGATGCTCACTGTTACTGAAGGGTAGTACACATATATTCTTTTTTCTTACCGATCTCTTAGATGTGCTTTGAGAGGGAAGAGCTGTCCATTGGAGACAGTCTGTGCTGACAGACTGAAGCTGAGTTGTGCCAGAGAGCATTCCTCTGCCCAGTGTTATTGCCTGTTCTTGCACCTAGCCACACAGCTGGTTGTTACATTGGTCCCAGCCATGGAGAGGCAAATTGTTAGGATTTTACTGCCATATGTATTACCCTGCTATAAAGAGTGTAATTTACCTATTCAATTAACATGAGCCATGGTTGTAAGGGCTGCCATTTGATTTTCTAAACTGCATGGGCATTTCATAATCAACTTGTAAAAACTGGGCCATGATGCATTAGGAGCTATTAAGCCATCATTTACAAACACTTTGAAATAACGTCGAGTTCCTTTATGCTTAAAAGAGGAAATAACTGATGTATTTCAGTTTGGTTGCATTTGATAAATTCATGCAGGGAAAGCCTAAAAGCACTGTTAATTAATCAAAATCAAACTAATGGAGCAAACACATTTGTGAATCAAGGGGGAGGGGAGATTTTTAATAGAACTCAGGGGAGTCAGAGTCCCAACTTCCGCTGAATTTAAATGGGAATTTGCTGCCTTGATGCCTTGGGTGTTTCTGAAAACCTCAGCCTAAGCAACTGTTTGTGTCCCTTCCCATCCTCATTTTGAAGAAGCTGTTGATGAAGTAACAGCTAATGTTTAATGGCATGTATTGTGTTTATGCATTTAGCATGCTGTGCGTGTCATATGAACATGAAAAAAAACCAATTCCACTTTTCCCTACATTCCTTCAAAATAAAGAGATTTTTGGACACTACTGTTTCAAAGAGAATCAAAATTTTTCTTATCTTTAAATATAAATTTTACATCAAAATTAAAATTGACATTGAGCAAAGTCAGGGCCAATAGTGTGGAGAACCATAAAGAATTCAGTGTTTTCCTGTGGAAGCTTAAAAGAATACTTCCACTGGTAATAAATATAAATTAACTTAATCTAATAAGGACTTTATTTCATTAAAATCTACAACTGACACTACTAGGGGGAGATACAATATATTTTGAATGAAAAAACCCTTAGTGAATCTGTGTCCATGACATGTTGACTTCCATCAGAAATAGAAACCATTCTAAAGTGTTGGTTTTTACAAACATGTAAACATGATATCTATTTAGACCTGCCTTATTGATTTTTATTTAAAAAAACATTTTTGGATAACATGCTTTTCAATAGTATCTGCTATGAACAATATGTTAATTTTTTTATCTAACATTTTGTTTTCCAGGTTTTAAAAAAATGGAAAAGTTCATGGCTGCCAGTTTTATGACTGAAAGCACACCTATTCTTTTTTCTACTTGTAAATGCCAGTGTGGTGTTTGGCATGAAATGCATCTACCTGGAGATGTGGCAGCACTTCTACATTAACAAAAAAGATATTGCAATATCTTTTGAAATCTCTGAAACAAGAAACACACAAACAAAAAAAAAAAAATCTGAACTGTTTTTTTTAAAAACAACTGGAATAGGATGAGAGGGGCATTTTTCTGTTTCCCTTAAAAGCAATGGAAGTTCACCCAATAGGCTGAGGACTCCAGTTTTGTAGTGTGTGTTCCATGAAGGGCCTCACCCTTAGATTCTCACAATTTTCACTCTCTGAGACAATTTAACATTGTTGTGCAATGGGCAGCAAAAAATTGGCACACAAAATTTTTCTTAAATGTTATTAATTTATTAATTTTATATAGGAAAGATTTGTCTAATAGGTAAATGTAAATGATGAAACTTAGTAATGAGCACCTGAGCATATTTTCAGAGTCATCACCACAGGGCATAATATCTTCCATTTATAGCTATCTAAAATGAGAGAAGCTATCTAAAATGACAGAAGGCTACGTACCTTTCCTGATTCAAGTTCCTATCAAAGCCACGCAGGAGTCACTCATTTTACATATGTTGTAGCAAGTACTTCTTAGTACATATTTGAAACTTATTTCTGAAAACCTCAATGATGCACAGGAGAAGAAAGGTCAAAGCAGGTCAAGATGTTGATAAGTAATTTTAGTGAATTAGTACACATTGGGCTGATTTACTGACCACTTTAAAGATGATCAGAATGTAACAAACACAAGAACAGTGACACAGCTTATTGGCAGGACACTTGTGCTCTAAGAATAAAGCACACTACTATTTTTTAAGACAATAGTTTCCAGTACAAACTTTAGAAATGTTTTTCTAAGCTATTATGCATAAGTATTTAAATTATGCTTATACAATAGTTTGTTTGTCAGGACATGGTATATGACAAGCCTTACTCTTTGTATTTTAGATTTTACATACACCCACTAAAGCCTAAAACTAAAGGTTACACAAAAGAGCTGCCAAAACTTTCTAAGAGCTGTACACAAAAGTTGGGAGGTCGCTTGTTTTGGATGAAAGATACTAGTCAACACATTTAAAAAAAAACTAATTTTTTTGAGAGCTGTAGGTGGTGTCCTTTAGGATATCACAGAACAAACAAGAAATATGCTGGATCATGTGAATAATATGTCCCAAAGTTATATGTATGCAACATTGTTACGCCTGCTGCTATGAAAATTTTTTTCTGATCTCTGAACATTTGTGTTAGAAAATCTGAGTCCTGATAAATAAATTGTTCTAACTGGAATACCAACTGTAGCTTTTCTCAGAATATGTTGTAAACAAGTGTTTGTTAGTCAACTGAACCGTATCTACAATTCTTTTTAGGAATGCTAACCAAGGACACTTGGGATTGTTCATGAAATTGCCATTGTTTTTATGTTATCATTTAGTATATTTAAAAAGTAATCACATTCATATTATTGTCACTGGCTAATTTTGGTTTGGATGTAGGCCTGCCGAGTCCCAGGTGAAATCAATGAGTGTTGAGTATCTAAATAGTTAAAGACAAAGGACAATTGGGCATTCCCAACAGTGCCCTGCATCAAGTAATTTCAAGATCCAGGACTCAGAGCTGTATTTCTATCTAAATACATAATGGATAGGAACCATCCATGTATAACATAAGGACAGTGAGACAAGAGGAAAATGATAGTTTAAGAAGTTTTTCTCTCAGCCTTCTCACTTCTGTTCAATGTCAGTAGAAACTCAGATGAAATGTAAAAAGCTTGTGACATTTGAACAACAGGGGAGAGAAAAGGCTGGGAGGGGGCGAGTGGAGACTGAGTGCTACAGCTTCACTCTGCTAGTTAACGTTCAATAAAACTTTCACAAACCACCACAAATCACTCTACACATTTCATCATTTGAAGCCTTTTTATTTCATGTTTTCTGAGCCCCTGAAGAGTCATTTTAATTCCTTTCTTGTGACGTTTTCCTTTGAGACCCAGAAGCTGGAGAGTAAACTTGAAACCCTATAACAAAAAAGCATGTTTGTATTCTTTTGGTTTTTAGAGGGAATTGGATTTAAAAAAAAAAAAAAGGAAGAAAAAAAAAGAAAAAACATATAAACAGCATTCTATCTGTAAAAGTTGCATGCCCAGAAAATATCTGTCTAAACTTCAGCTACTATTTTTTTTTCTTTCTTTTATTTTGATAGTTACTTTGCAGACTTTGAGAGCACTACCCAAATTCAGCCTGGCAGCTGAATTTGAGAGAGATCTAGGTGTCTTTCTTTTAGATATGCATGTTGGAAAAATCTTAGTATATTTTGCTAATTAGTTCTTCCCTTCCCATAGTTTTGTCTTAGTATTTCACTGTTTTCCATAGTATTATTTTCCATAGTATTTTCCATAGTATTTCACTGTGATATAATAGCTGTAGGCCAGACCACTGTTACTTTGATGAGTAAAGATTTCCAGGTGATTATATCACTCATCACTTTCAGGGGAAATACCTTGGGTTTTTGTTTGGTTGGGATTTTATTGAGCTAAGCAAGTTTTGGGACACCATGTAACTTAAATTGTCGAAGCAACGTGTTTTCTGTGTACCCAGTGTGGAAAATCAGGACTCAGTAACAGCTATAAGATACAAGCAAGTTATATCAACTAGAAAAGTCTATTCAACTGTGAATTTACTCAAAGCAAAGATTTTTAGACTGGTTAGATCCATCAAAATGAAGTATTCTAATGTAACAATGCAAAAAACAAACATTTGATCCAAGAAAAAACAAAAGACATATTTGATTTTGATATCGTAAAATCAAAATATTGGACTTTCAAAACTGAGGTTTGAAATAAGAATTCCAGAAATGCTGAGATTTCCTGCAGGACAAAAAAAATGTAGATCTCAATTAGTATCATCCTAATAGTTTAAATTTGCTAATGATGTAATTATTCCTTGTACATTAATGGTTTTTCTAGTTTTGCCTAAATATTCATTTTTTGGTTTAAATTCTAGAAAGAGAGATAAAAGGGGCTACATAGACAAGTCTTACAATCCCTCTTTTCTTAGCTTTGATTTCAGCACATGGAAGTGTGTTATGACACAGCATGCTGGCTAAGAAAAGGAGGATAACCTGTCATTTGCACTGTCCCAGGTGCTGTGGTGAGGGTCTGTGCTCTTTTGTAGGTAACTTATGTCTCCATTAGACAAAAGCACTTTCATGAAGTTTTATTTTAGATCTTGTCATGCACTCCTGGCAAGCATATAATGAATTCAGTAAGAATGTGCACATGGAGGAGAGGAAGAATTTGGCCAAAATCAGTTAATTTTGTCACCCTTAATTGCAAGTCTCAGAGATTTGTTTGGCTTTGTTCCTCCCATTATTGTTAAACATTTTCTCAGTCTGGAAGACACAGATGCAGAAAAGTAACCAACATAATATTTCCCAGAGTTAGAAGATTTCCACCTAAAAATGGAAGAGGCTGAGCCTGGGTTTCTCTGAACAGACAGATTGAAACCCTCTAACAGCATGGTCCTCTGAGAAGAGCTTTCAAGTACCCAGCTGAGACCAGTTTGGCTATTGCACACTCTTCTACCTCTTTAGAAACAGGGAGCTCTGGGTGCAGGGACAGGGAGAGTACATGAGGCTTGGTGGTGAGAGAGCTGACCTCAGAGAGAATGCCTATTTTTCGTAGATTCTTCATTTTATTTAAAAAAAAAAAAAATCAGATTATGCAATTTGCAAAGAAATCTCCAAACTGAAACTCCACCATCAGATGATGAATTTTAAAACGAATGTTCCTGTGTGAAGCATCCCTTGCCAGGCTAACCTATAGTCTGACATTTGGGACACGCTGAAGTGTATGCTCAAACTGTAAGTTTACCATGAGATCTTTTAAAAGAGAAAATTAACTCTTTCCCCCTCCATGAGAAGAGGATTTATGTGTTTAAATCAATGGCAAAGCTCAAATTACCATCCAGCCTTTTAATGGGAGAGGGATAACGTGTCAAAGACACTTCAACTCTCTGGCTGCTGTTGGCAAGAGGTGTCCTTACATTCACATACCCATTGCTGTGAATTCAATGAGATTAGGATAACTGGTTTGCTTTAGCCTGAAGAAGGCCACAGTGTCCTTCAGATACTTAATAATAAGTCAAGACCACTGTTCCATGGACTAAGGTAAGAGATGACATATTGCTCAAAAGGTTTTCAGGGAAACGGAACTAAAATGTACAAAAATGTTACAGAATCTGCACTACTGAATACTTAGGCAAGGACCAATATCTGTCTAAGATGGTTTAGTCATAAAATACTGTGTCAGGGAATTATATGACCTCTAAAAGTCTCTCCTCACTTTTTCCCCAGCTCTGTTCCTTTAGGCTCCTGTGTTGGGCCTGTTAATGCCATATGCATTGCACCTCTTGGCACAAGAGTTCGAGGAATTCCTTTGCAACATGGCGTGGGGTATCTCAGTAAGGATAATTAGTCCAGACAAACTACTCTGCTAATTTGCATATACAGCTTCCAAAACTGATGTCATGCTTCTTCTGGGGTCCTTGGATGCCATCCACTTTCCTTTGCATGTTGTATTTTCTTACTACTTAAGCTTCCACCAGTTGCCAGCTGGTAATTGATATTTCTCCATCCTTCCAAGTTCCCTTCTATACATTACCTCTAATTTTGATCCATTGACTCTAAAGTATTATTAATAAGCATTGCACATATTTAAAGGACTTTTTAAAAGTTAAAAAGCAGAGCAGTTATGTTAAAGATATTAGCAAGATTAAATATTTTTTACACCTTTTTTAACTCATTGACAGATATTCAGCACACATAAAATCTCCCACATATATATGTATGTATATATAATGTTTTAGAGAAGACATAAGAAAGGCAAAATATAAAAACATGAAAAGTGGTGATTCTCTTTTAATTTGGGTCTTCATTTAAAAAAAAGGAGGAGAAGCCTACAGCACTGCTTATTTTCACAAACAATGCTATTTGTTTTGTGCTTTTTAGTTCAGGCTGGAGAGAAGTTGATTTACATAAGTTGATGGCACATGTGTGTATATACACTTCACAAGGCCATTTGGAAGCAAGCAGTTAAATTCACCTGCTAATTGTGAACTGACAGAGGTTACATACAGTGTGTAAGTCTAAAATTACTGTAGGAAAAAGCAGCTAGAGGCATGTTCTCATTCAATAAACATTCTCCTCTTCTGCACGGATGTTTCTGCGGGTTTTTAGCTTCTTGGATAAGTGTCACTGTTATAATCTTTTAATTAATATTGTGCTGTAGAGTGAAGGCATGAATGGATGCTACTGGCTGTTATTGCCATAGTGCCCAGAAGGATGCTACTGTTTTGCCAAAAATGTTCTGTCACTAATGTGAGGCCTGTTGACAGACTGTTGTTTATATGTGTCAACATGATGCCAAGTCGATTGTTTCACTACAGGAATCCTGGCTTGGCCCCAGTGGCTGTCTGAGGCTCTGTAGACAAAAAGATACTTTTATAGTGGCAGCAAAAGTGAACAGCTTTTTGGACTTTTATCTTGATCTCAGAGTAACTGTTCTCCCATATAGATGCTAAAAGGATTAATAATCAGGAAATTTTACATACAACTTGGTACATCATATTTTGTATTTTCTGGACAGAGGAATGAATTTGAATTTAAGTGGGGCTGTTAAGTGAATCTAATCTAATTATTGTACTAGATGTTTAATCATATTACTCAGAACCAAGCATAAAACATTGTAACGTGTATGAAAGTCTGTTTTTGTGCAAAAAGTACCATTTTAAAAAAATGTTTTCTATTTAGTCAGAGCAAATAAGTAGATTCAGCATGGGTGGAGAACTGCAGTGCAAATTTCTTAACACGGACCTTGCCTTCTGGGGTCGCTGGATTCCATGCTCAGACTCTGTTCTATACTTCTGCTTTGTGTAGCACATGACAATTAAGAGACTCCAATGGTGTAGAAAGAGGAAACTGGTGCTTTCTATTTCCCTCAAAGAGTTGATTTATTTTTAATAACTCTGTTTGTCTGCTTCAGAGGAAAAGAACTGATTATTGCTCCGTTTAAAAGCTTAATATTTAAGTAAATATGTTAATTTAATGGGAGAAATCTTATCAACTATTTAGAAAAGGTCATCTAAAGAACAATCTTTACTATTTCCATCTTGATTCCTTCTCATTGGTTTATCTCAATATCTCTCAAACTAGCATTACTACTGGAAAAGTGTCTAATTTCTTGCCCAAACCAGTGGGATGTTTGTTACAACTAGATTGCCAACTGTCACTTTTGGGCAGAATCCTTAAATACGTGGTCCTGTCGTCTAGTCAGAAAAATGTCTCCAAATCTCACATGAAAATGCCAGAAAAATCCATCACAAGGATGTAGAAATTGTGTGAAAAATACCTCCAGCTTTTGATCATTCTGCCCAAGGCTCACCACATGGTATCCCAAATATTCTTTGGAGATGCAAATTTGGCATAGCTGGTGCTATAAGTCAGTGATAATAATGAGAGTTCTGTTACTCAGAAATGTGATCAATCATATTTATGTGTATCCCAGGCGGAACTACACTACTGGAGAAAAGACTGACAGTGTGAAGGACCAAGTCTTTCCAGGTGGGCTTCAAAGTGCCACCTAATAATCACATCAGGACCACTACTACTCGTAACAAATTGTCAGTGCCAGACCTGTATTTCTCCTCATAAAGGTCAGACTTTGAAATATTTCTTCTGATAAAATATACTTCCTTTGTAACCTACAGACACAATTCAACTACTTTGGTCTTTTGTCCCCAGTCTTTAGGGAGTAAAATATTTCTCCTTTAAATCCAATAAGCCTGACATGTGTACATCTTTTCTAGCATATGCAAGAGGTATTTCTTAGGACCTTTTGCCATGTAGGCAAATCACAAATCTTTTAGCTGTTTCACTACCCACTACACCACCTTCTATTTCCTGCCCCTGCATCCCACCAAAAACATTCCCTGTGGCTTGATATTCCAGCCATAATGGAGAACAGAAACTGAAAATGGACTGCAAAGTATTGTTATGAAAGTCAGATAAATTCTGGGCTGATGATCTTATCTAAAATACCTGGCTCCAGGGATCTTTACTGTAGTTTGGGTACCAGCATATTTCTGGTTTTCTGCATCATATTTGGAGGCAGAAGAGTTATTACAGTGAAGGATTTATCTGTCTTCAACGTACCAAGGTTCAAGCAGAAGATGAGAGTTTTAGTGATAAATCCATACACAATAAGGCAGACTGACTGGTTTTACCTTTCATCCTCTCAGAATTTTGGTTACAGATATTTCGGTTGCACCTATTTAGAACAGAGTGAAGGGGGCAATATATAGCCTTTATGTCCTTTGTATAGCTTGATTAGTACCTTTTTAAAAATACTAATCAATTTTTTTAAGGCTTCCTTTTTCTTTTATTTAGATATCTAAAAACCCAGATCTTTGTTTTAAGGCTCTAAGAAAGCTTTAAGAAAATGAATCTCTCTTTTTTCTTTTTTTTCTACTTAAATTGTAGTTGCGGAATTCTAAATTATGTATCTGGTAGAGTGTATGTAGTGAGAAAAGAGCAAATGCCAAATGAAGCCAATGACAGTTTTAAAATTCATGAAAAATCCAAGCTAAAATGAGAAGCATGAACACTATAAATCATTACTTCCTTCCTCACAGCCAGCTAATTCAAGAATCTGCATCAGTTTTATTTTGCCAGTTGTGTAATCTTACACAGGCATTGAATTTTGGGAGTCCAACTAGCTGGTGAGGAGTTCGGTTCTGGCCCACCCCACCTGTACACAGAGCCTTCTTCTAAGAGGTAAGGTATAAAAAGATTTTTTTTTCCCTAGGTCACTCCTGAATCACTGTGGGAGACAGCATTTGCTTGTCTGTGCATGCTGAAACTGGTCAGCCTTCTCTTGGCTCACCCCATCAGACAGGGATGTGGTCTCACAGGCACTGGAGATCTGTCATCTCTTTTCCAGATGCATTGTAGGTAGATCAGATGGGTTTTCTAGCCTCTTCAGGGGATGAAAATATATGGATATCACATATCACCAAGTTTTTCTTCTCACCGTGACAATGTGACTTTTGCAGATAGCCTGCTGTTCCTAACACGTCTCAAAGAGGAGGTGTTTCAGTCTTCAGAGTGAGAAAGAGTTGCCTTTGACTCATCACTGGCTTTTGACAGTTTTGCTGAACTAGGGCCAATAGTTCCTTATTTTCTACTTGCTTAAAATCACAACATATCAAATTGCATTTGTGTGAATAACATGCTTTGGAATGCTTATTAGCAACAACTAAAATTTAATGGTGTAGTTAATTTAGTTAATGTTTAAAGTTATTTTCCAGTCATAGGATTTCTCTCTTAACCAATAGCAAGTAGTTCTGCTTAGCTAGGTAATTTTAGACTATTTATAGTTATTATTATTTTTATTTTCTTTTTCTAGACACCATATAGCTCTAAACAGGCACGCAGTGAACAGATATCATATCATCTAGGTAATCAGTCTTGCAAGGATTTCTTATTTAGTCAGACCCCTTAGTCCAAGTGTAGATGTTTAGCACATTAAGAAATAGCTTTTCTCAGACCACATGTTTGGCTCGATATTTTGAGATACATTTCAGATTGAGATTGCAATCTTTATCTTGAGCAAATGGAGATCTAATTAAAAATATATTAACTTGTCTTTCAGCTAGCCTAGTTTAACCGATTTCTGAAAGTCAACAGCTTTTCAGTTTCATATATCTTAATGGTGGTCTATTACCCTTGATTCATGCAGCTTCCACAAAAATTAATAGGAATTGCTTATACTGAAGAAATTAATTCATATCTCTTTTCTTCTGTACTGGCATGATTTTGCAAAAATGGAGCAGCTGAAATTAGTGAAATGCCACAACTCTTTTAATTTTTTTTTCTGATTTGATTTAGACTTTGAATTGAAGATTTTATATGTAATTTCTATAGAGTAATTTTATGGCTCCCATTTCTCCCAAATGACTACAAGCAGGAGCTAATGCAGACATTTGCATTTTCTGTAAGTTTTTAAAGCTCCTAGTAGCAGCTCCTTTTCTCACTTCCCTATGGAAAGACCCATGGATATAAGTCACCTAACAAAAACTGAGCAGAGTGGATGCATAGCATGAAGTGGTGATGTAAATTCCTCTTTCACTACAGTCTGGTCATGGCTATAGACTGTAGGCTGGCTTCTCTTGTTAGGAGAAGAGTGCTCTAATATGAAGCTGATTGAGCTGCCATTTACCCCTCAGTCTGTCACAACGCTGAGAGAGCACCTTTATCCAGAGGAACATTTGCAAAGCTGAAATAAGTTAGACCGAGTAGGAGGGCCAGTCCTGCTCAGATCCCACACCTGAAACTCTGTGGCAACTTTAAAGCTTTACACAGGTACTGCTGACCTGCATAAGACATTAAGTTGTTACATTTTTTTTTTTGGTGGTCCTTTTTGGGTATTTATTGTTTCCTCACTTCACTGTTTGTTTAGGTTATCAGAATGGAAAAGGTATTCCTAGGAATTTCTATGGATGACAGAAATCATTTTCTGTGATGAGGTATAATTCCTAAGTGTAATTCTGGAAGTAGATGCATGCTCTGAGAAACAAGAAAATAGTCCTGTACCTTAGCATTTCAGTGCTGTTGAGTAAGAATTTTCTTCTATGTGCTCCTTAAATGAAATATGCTTCACCTCAGAATACTGTCTGACAGATAAATATTTATTTGCAATAGTTCCAACAGCTCTGCATGTTGCCATTTTAACAATAACAATATTGGCATCAGAGCTTAGCTGGCAAACATGTTAATAGTGCAGAAATTAAAATGGGAAACATGCAGCTCTCAAACAGGTGAATGTGAGGACTCTATAAGGGCTTTAAAAATATTTTGCCCAAATTTCTCAGGCACAGTTTGGGCTGTTTTTAAGACTGCCTTTCCTATTTTTCCTGTACGATTACTCCTATAATTGTGCATAAGTGGATTGTAGGGCTCTTTGGTTTACAGAGTAGAAGGGGCCAACAGCTGCTCTTTCTTATAACATTCATCATTCACATTAAAGCACTCCCTAAAAAATGCATTTATTTGTCTACACATAAATGACTTGTTTTAAAACCTGCTATTTTTTCTCTCAGAAGCACTTCTAGGATCTAATATAAATGCTCACTAGCTTTTATTGTGTTTTCTTTTCCTCTTATAAAAATAATTTGCACAGTGGTTACACATGACTTTTTCTCATTTATTCTAAATCGAGCATGTATTTCATTCATTTTACCCATAGGTAAGGGCATACTTTCATTTTATTTAATAAATATTATCTGTATCTGGCATTTAGAAGTTTGGTAGTATTTAAATGCCATATTACAGTAAAGTGTTAAACAGGAGGAAGTTAAAAACATGTATTTGATAGAATTCATCACCTATTTTAAGCAGAATCCAACTAGAAATTTCTCTGAGAGCGTGGAATAAACATTGGTAGTACCCTGAGCCATCTTGCTGTGGAAAAGCCATCTGGCGCTTAAAAGCAAAGTTTATTTTAGGAATAAACTAGTAAACAGGAGAAGTCCTGAAGATTGATATTCTGAAGATGGTACAAGCAATTATAGTTCATTCAGAAGCTACAAATCCACCGTCCTGGCTCTGCAAATGTTGTGGAAAGCCACTAGAGCAGTGAAATGGAAAAGTGAAGCTTGAAAGATTCATCTCCCAAAGGAGAAGAATGAACTCAGGCCAAGTACAAGAAATAGAAGATGCCAATATATTTTGAATTATTCCTAATGGTTGTAGATCTTTAAAAAGTTAATTCAGCAGTCAAGAATATAGATGAGCTGGAATCTGAATTGCACATCCAAAGCTAGTTGCTGCTTCTTTTAGAAACCTCTGTGTAGCGTGTGAAATGCACAGGATAAAATGGTGAGGTCTTTGAGGAGAGATTTTTGAAACAGGTCATATAGATCTCCCTCAGTGCAGTTGGAATAGAATGGGTCTTTCTGGTAATTTTTCTTCATTTTTCAGGGTTTTTTTTCCCTTCTAAACATGATACAGTGAATGGAACCTGTACTCACTTCCGGTAGAAGAGTAAAAGCAGGAGAATAAGGTTGGCACATATCCAGCCCTGTATGGCTGTAATTTGCCTTAGTCATTAAAGGCAGTGTGTTCTCTCACCTATCCCTGAGGGAACACGAATGAGCATTTTGTTTTGGAAGGTGGCTTTTGTGTTTATTTTCAATTTGCATATTCCTATATGTGTTAAGAAAGCAAGGTCACAGGAGTTAACCCTGTATTGAGTATGGAAACAGGAAGGCAAAGTGGGTAATGAGCAACATTTTGCTCTTCCATACAGATCAATGGCAGGTTTGGGAGTGTTAATTTCATGAATCTCTGAAACTTCTAAACATACTTTTGTCCTTCAGAGTAAATTTCAAGTAGGGAAGGGGGATACTGGGAACTTGGCAAGTATAGAGAGAGGTCCAACAATATTTTATGCAATTTGGAAACAAGTAACAAACAACGTGGTGGACTTGGACG
Organism: Zonotrichia leucophrys gambelii; assembly: GCF_028769735.1. Taxonomy (NCBI): domain Eukaryota; kingdom Metazoa; phylum Chordata; class Aves; order Passeriformes; family Passerellidae; genus Zonotrichia; species Zonotrichia leucophrys. The sequence goes on along the minus strand of NC_088172.1, from coordinate 3,125,430 downwards.
CATTCTGGCCAATCTCTTTGCTGACAATTGGAAATGTAAGTAGTGGAGTTTGAGAGTCACAGGGGAGGGGAAGAGGCAGAGAGGGAGGAAGGACAAGAAGGGAGAGAACAGCATGTAAGATATGGAAAGGGCTAGGGACAAAAGGAAGGGGATCCAAAGAGAGAGATGGAAAAATGCACGCACACTATCATGGAGGGGGAAAAAAGACAGCTAAAATAAGATTAAACAGTACATGAATTCTTCTAACTTCTCCTTAGTGGCACCTTTTCTCCTGTATGAACAGCATTTAACAAGAATTAATACTGAAATCAATAGGGATTACTTGCAGAGTCAGGTACTACTCATTGTGACTAATGATGGCAGAATCAGGCCTTGATTTCTAAAATAAAAAGCAAGATAAATGTGAAAAATGAAAATATATCACTTGGGCTATGCAGCAAGGGGATCTTAGAAGTCCAGGTAGGCTGCACAATTCCAGCCATCATCATATTCCTCATTAAATGACAGTCTGTGCTACATTCGGCTTTTACTTACTATTATTTTTGATGGTTGCAGGATCTCTGTGTAAGTGCTTAGCTTTTCTTGTAATACAGGGAAAGCTGAAGTGTCTCAAAATTTCTGAGAAAGCTGGTAAAAGTTGGTATCTTGAAAAACATTTAAAATTTAAATTGTTAATTTGGGTTTTTGTGGGTTTAGATTTTTTAATCTGTCAATGATACGCAGTTGTGCTTTTCCTAGCTGTATTGTCTGTGTCAGGATAACTCTGAAAGAGCAAACAATACAAGTTAATGATCAGTTCATTTTGTTCATCTCTTATGAATAACTACAGAAATATTTCCTGGGTTTCTGGCATGAAGATTTTCAGTTTTAACCCAAATTCTCTGGACTTTGTTGCTGTAATGTTTTGTTATGTATTCAGTCATTGTGGTGGATGTAAATGAATTTGAAGACTTTTTTCTTACTTTATGTCTGAAATATTTCTAATGTTTCATATTCTGGCTTGACTTACACCAACGTCTTACAAAAAAAAATTCCTCCCAATGAATTAATAATGATGTATATCTTAAATGGTACACAGAACACACTGGTATGTCTGCCACAGTTTGTGCAGGAGGTGTGCATTTGAAGAGAAACATCCCCACATACTGCAATTTTATGTGGAACTAAAGCAAAGGACACTCTCTAGGAGCACACCCAGTCCACAGCAGCTGGTCCACACTAAAACTAGCCCATTTAACCTCCACCCAAAAATGTGTATAACATGGATTCTGGATCCTCAGCCGCAGATGTTTGGCTCTACAGGTCCACTCTCACTGTGCAGCTTTACTTGATAAGGGGCATGTGTACAGCCAGAAACAAAAGAGAGAAAATGCTGAGAAACCTGCTGTTCCCAGCAACAGGATCAGTTTAACTTCAAAAAAAGATTCATGGAAGATTTCTCTAGAATATAGCAGAATATTATAATATCCAATAGAATTTCAGAAAGTCTGCTATCTTTGCTGCAGAATCCCTTAGGATGGTTCAAAAGCCTGTAGGAAGTATATAATTTTCTCAAATTATGTAAATTATTTCGGAGTAATTTCTATAGGAAATAACTAGTGGTATCCTTATTAAATCCTTCAGGACTTTTCCATAAGGGAGGGATTTCTGTACTTTGGAGATGAAGCTATAGCATTTTATTAACTCTGCTGAGTTTATGCACCTAATACTTAAGCAGATTAATAATGTGTGTGGCAGAGATCTTGGGGCAACTTCACAGGGCCAGTAAGAATAATAGTTAGCTGGTAATACAGCCACAGCATTGAGGCTTTAATTATAAGACATTTATTACACTAAAAGGTACAAAGAGTGTTTGTAATTATAGTGGTTCTTAACCACAATGACATTTTCATTTTATTGCTTTTGTCCTATATTTAGGTTCTGGATCAAAACACAGTAGGAAAACATTGTAAATTGACCAGTTCAGAGCTCAGATCCAACTGTTTATTTTGTAAACCTTGAAATATTGTGAAGAACGTGCAAGAGAATTAAGAATGCAAATTATCTACTGGTATATACATTAAAGTGTTTCATTGTGTCCTTAGAAATTTATTTCTGTATTACTCTTGGGGGGTCAAAAACAAGCCCTAAAACCCAGTCATTTTCTAACTACCTGTTACATTGGCTCCCTAATGTCTAGTTATTTGGGGACATCTGCCTGAAAACTCCTTTTGTCTGCTTCCACAGGCAAACTGAAGTGTGCATTGGGTTTTAAAAATTAGAATGGCTGTTCCACTTGGATGTGGCACCCGATAGCAGCATGAAATGTTGTGCAAGCACTGGATACTTAATACTTTTCATTTAATGAACTGTTTCTTTATTATTTTGCAAAGCCTGCATAAGACGTTTTCATGGTTTAAAAAGTGCCCTGCATCCTACTTCATAGGAAGGGGACCTCATTTAGATTAACCTGTGACTTCAACAGCAGGTGGTAGAAAGAACCAACTACTTCAATTACTGCTTTTGCGCATGACTTTCATGTGTTGCTAAGATTATCAGAGGAACCTGATTACATCCCCTTAGACACTATTGTTGGCACAATGATTAAGCTGTTATTTTTTTCCTTTTTTTTTCCCCCCTTTCTTTTTTAGACTGGAAACCTAAAGAGCTTTTTGGCATGAAGCAAAAGCACTGTGTATAGAGATCAGTAAGATAGTGAGTATCATTGCCCTGTAGCTTATCTCCACATATACAGCTCCCTGGTGGATCCCTATGATAAACATTATTGGAACAATTAGCTGCTGCTGACATAGAATCCAGACACAATGGCAGTGGCCAGCAGCACCGAGCCAAATATCATGGAGCCAAAACCCATAAAAAAGCAACACCAAGCTACTCTCCCCATTCAACTGCTGTCATAAAACCCTCCCAGTGCTATGTTTGCATAGCTGGCTTCACCGATATGGCACCAAAATACAAAAGGAGAAGCTGCAGCACTTGTCTTTGTTTAGCTGAAATTACAAGTCATTGAATTAGTATGTCATCTTTATTGCGCTGTCATGCAGCGGAGGTGAGGAAGGCTCCTGGTAATGGATGGAAGAGTTTGATGGCCTAAAAGACAGGCTCACAGATGGCTGTCGATATAAAACAGTTTGCCCTTTTTTAAAAAAATATAAAAAGGGAGGGGGGAAAAAGGGCTGAACAGAATAGGTCTCTCCTGATTTGAGTAGCTTTAACTAACAATATTTATGTGAGGCTGATCTTGGAGGAGTCTAGGGCTAGAAGGTGAACCAAGAGTTTGTCTAAAGATTAGGACTCAGAAGTGCATGCTAAGCCATTTAAAAAAATTTAAATATCAGTGAGGCAGCATGACCTGAAAGGTGAAGCAGGAAAGGTCTTGCTCGGAGGAAGCTGCTGCCGCTACCCTTGTGCAGGGGAAGGTACCCTTGTGTGATTCTGCAGCAGCAGCAAAATTCTCATCAGCAGAATCAATGGAGATGCAAAGCAAACTCAGGACAAGAAGAAATTATTTGTACATTTTAAAGAGCACTGTGATAGTCTCTTTCCTTCTTTGTGTAAACAGAAGGTTGGAAAAGACATTGCTGATCAAAGGTTGCCATTGTGCCGACTTGTGCACAAACTCTCTCTTTTCTCTTCAAACACAAGACCACTTCTTACCTGGTGCATAATTGCATGCAGTTTTCTCAAACTGATATTACAATCACACCTAAAAGAAATTATTCACTGAAAGACCCTTTTTAATTTAGTCCTGTTGATCTGGTTTTGTAAAAACAGTTTATTTTAGCCAGGTCAGTCTTTTCAAGAAGCATGAAAAAAAGACTGTTCTAGCCCCTTGCTGAAGTAGTCCAGCATCTTCATTACAAGGTTGCCAGTATCTTGAATTAAAGACCGCTGCTGTCTGCTCCTTCCCTTCCCCCTCCAATTTCCTTGCCTCCTCTTCGCGCTGTAGTCTGAGTGGCGGTAATCAGGGGGAGCCTGAGAGCTGTGAAGTGATCTCTCACTGGCCAGGAGGGTTTGACTGATTTGGGTGAAGTCTGTTCAGAGAGAAAGTACCACAGGAAGGAGCTACCAAAGACCAGTGGGGTGCTGCCCCACTGGAGTTCAGGCTTGGATATAAGAGAAGGGACCCCAGAGCACTCTTACAACTTCCCCCCTGCAACACATTTTGCTGTTTTTTATTTGGACACTTTCTCCAAGGTGAAAACCAATTGCATGTTATTTTTATACTCCCCAAAGTAACATTATGGTGGTTCACAGCCTCAGAAGTAGTGATGTACATCTAGTGGTGGTGGTGGCAGTGTTTCTAGAAATTTCTAAAATTTCAGAGTGCTGCATTTCTGTAGCCTTTCCTTCACCCTGCCTATCCAGGGCTTTGTTCCCAGAAGCAGGCTGGAATGCTTTTAAAACAAGCACTCCTGGGTGCTATTGTTTCCTTCTGACTCTTTGGGACAGTTGAAGGCCACCAAGGCCTGTCCTCAGGGCTGTCCTTATGAAGGTGAGCAGATGTAAGAGCTGGGCAGGAAGGGCACATGAGACAGGCAATGCACTGTGGTGGCATTTGAGATACAGCATCATGACATGACAGGAAAACATATTCTGATAATAACTGCCTTCCATGGCATCTGAACATAGGAGAAAATGTTTTTTCTTCAAGTTACCCTAAATAAATCTTTATCTCTGGGATGGAAAAATTAGTAATTTGGAAACTACCTTGATACTTTATGATATTTGTGAATATTATGTTTTGTACAACACTGCAGAAGTCAAAATTCATGACTGCATAAAGTATATTTAACTTCAGCCAAACACAAGGATTTTCAATTATTTGGTTTATCATGTTTCATTTTAAAGTTGGTTTATTTTTCCTTAATGTGCAGCACACTCAGATTTCAAGGCATTTGCATGTGTGTTCTTGAAATGCTATCACAGGTGACCTAATAGAATTTTTTTTGCACTCTCCAACCAGACAATATCTAAAACAAGATATGAAGCAAATGAAGACGGAGACTCTAATTTTTAATTTGCTATTTTTTAAACTTATTATGCAGTTTAATGTATCTACCAAAAAGTACTCTGCATTAAGCAATCTGGAATTAAGACATATGGATGTCATCTATAAAAACTCCTTGGAGATGTAGTCTTCTGTTCCAATTGAGAAATCCATCCAATATCAATGACCTTTCCATTTAGGGAATACTTAATATGGTTAACTAGGTATGATATACTTTGGGAATGCTTTTTATTGCATACATTTGAATTAAGAGATACACCTTGTAGGGAGAAAATGATGAAACAGCACTCTATTGAGGGTTAAAGATGAACGATGGCCTTTAAGACATTTGTTTTGGTTAAACACAAAGTAAGAGGCACTGTCATATTCAGGCCCACAGTGTTATTAAGGCATAAGAGATGAGGACTGAATTCAGCCTCATTTAAATCAATGCGAATTTCGCCTGCTATTGCTACAGCTGAATTTGAATCATTATGGTTAAATGGGCTCTTTTTTAATCATAAAATGCTTTGAGTCATAACAATATGTATTAATCCTTCTCATTAATTCTCAGGGACTTGTGTACCAGGCCACTGTAGATAGTGTAGCCCCTTTGGAAAACAAAGAAAAGCTGAGTGCATTTTCAGAATAGATTTTAAATATACTCAGGTCTTGCATTTGTTTTATTTGCTATTATAAACAGTGAGAAGGTATATTGCAGCTGTATCACAGAAGTTTTTGAGTTCTCTGAATTTTATATTTCTTTTGTTCTTTTTGCTCTTTTTCATTTGCCTATAGCTTTGTGGGAATATTTGGAATATCACCTGTGGGACAGCTGAAGCAAACAAATAATTTTTCTGAGTGTCTGCCTTCTCATCACTCAAATTTTAGTGTAATTAGATCTCTTTTGGTAGCTACCCATATCAATAAACAGAGATGCCTGGAGTTGTGAATGGGATGAATCTGTTTGCATATAGTTAACTGCCTCAGTGCATTAGCTTTTCTGCATTCGTTCTTGCCTCCCCTCCAATTCTGACATCTTTTTCCTACAGTATTAATATTACATTTCCTTTGTAGTTCTACTCTCTTCCCTTGGCTATGCTTTACTTCTCTTAAAACCTTTGCCCTTGACTTTGCTACCTGCCTTACTGGGGAGAAACACTCTGCTGGGACAGACTGTCAGTGATGTATGTAAAGCCCTAATTTATGCCTCCTTTTAAGATAAACCCTAAATACGCGGATTGGCACTAGATACCAATTAAAAACCAAAAAAATACTGAATCCAGAAGTGACTTGCTGTTAGTGACTCAGTTTGCTTCTAAGAAATGCCTCCTCCCAAACAATATTTCTGCTACCAAAATTGTGCTGTCATCATACTGCTGTTAGATTCAAATTTCCCTTTGACCACTCTTTATCTCAATAAAAACTTACATTTTAAACATCATTGCTTTTATTTATATGTGGTCCTAGGAAGTAATGGACAAGTCTAAGAAAACACCTTTTGCTTTTATTTGGTAGTGATGTATGGATTTTCTTAACTAAAAAAATTTAAAAATTAAGAGTTCTACTTATTAAATATAGTTGTATCATTCAATAAGATAACACAGACCTGATGCTTTTTGAACTTTGTTCATATAGCACACTCATAGATTCACTTACCAGATCTCGTTCATATCAGCCAAAGTGTGATTGGAGAGCCGTGTCCAGTATCCCTTGCTTTCTTTTTTCCATTTGCTGGATTTTATTCTTAAGGCTGAAACTACTCCTAAGAAAGCTTCTGAAACTATTTGCCAATTGGAATGCACTGTGAAATTTACTGGTTCTTTTCCTTGAGATCAGCTGAACACCAGTTTTTATGGGTTAGAAAATTTTACCTATGAAGATGACCTTGAATTTTATAAAGGATTTAGTTTTGATTCAATAACTTCTTACATTATATATATTTTAGTGGCATTTAATGCTTAAATTTTACTGCTGTTCCGTACCCGTCATTCATCTGGAATTTTTCCAGGACTTGCAATGCAGAGCACTATTTGTTCCAGTCTGGCTGCTTCTACCTGAAGGTGGTCATGCACTAGGGACTGATTCTGGGAGCACAGACACTTCTGCACTGTATTTTTGAACAGGAGCCAGACATTTCCCTGCTAAATTCTGAACTTGGAGTTGGCAGTTCCAGGATATGGGGTTTTTATAGTGATGATGACATGATCCAACAAATTAGCTGTCTGATACATACCAGACTTAAAATATTTAGGTTTAATGCAGTATGCTTGGATTTCAGCCTAAACTTTGTGCCCATTTCCAGAACTGGGATCTGCCCTCAAGATTTATCACCCACTACAGCTATGTTAAGCTTCCATCACTAAGTTTGTTTGAAAGAACACCCACATTTTTTGTCAACTCTACATAGTTTCTGCCTGTATAATAGTGAGATATATATATCTATACATGTTTTTCCAGCTTTATTTACCTTTCCCTGTGTCTTTAAGAAAATGTTAGCAGAGCAAAGCTTACACTAAATCAGTCTATATCTTGCAGTATGTGAGCAGATGACATAGATGTCCAAGGATGCGATGGGGATCAGCTCACACACTTTTCAGCTGAGCATATGTGTAAAAACAAAAACAAACCTTACTTTTTTCTTAGAAAGCACTACGTATTTCAGGCAGTTAGGCAGTAACAGATGTTGGAGACTCAGTAGGAAGCTAGATGTATGCTGGGATGTCACTCAACTCCCCTTAACAAGCTGCTGTGTTGGAGAACCAGTCTCCATATAGGCTCTGCTTAGTGTCTCAAAAATAAGATGACACTAAAATAACCAGCTTCCCATGAATACCAAGTCTCTCCTTTAAAAAAATATACTGCTTGGGGGCTGTGAGGAGGGGAAGGGGTGTGTGGATGTGTGTGTGTGTGTAAAACTTTGCCTGCAAAGGTACTGCATGAGAGAAAGATTTTGTTGTAATTTCAGTAATTTTAATTTTGGATAGTGGCAGTATTATGTTTGTTATAGAAGTATTTCATTGAGAATTGTTGTGAAATATGATCCCTCTGCACTTCTGATTGACATAGCTTCAGGTAACATGCTGTGCCATGTCAATAAAAATCTACCTAGCATTAAATAACTGCATTTGAAGATGGATATTCTCCATATTTGAGAAGGCAGCACAAGCATATTCATTCACTGTTAGACTAGACAAACACACACCACTGAGTTCTGGTACAGGAATAAAGCAGCAATTAAAACAAAGTACTGCACCAATTACAGAAACTGTAAATATAATATTAAACTGGGCTGTATGACATGGTACAAGCCAGGCCAAAGAAAAGAGGCTGCATATGGCATGAACAAATCTTATTGTCTACACAAAAGATGTTTTCATGGTTGGTATGGTAATGAGTAAGGTCATATCTGGCCACATCAAAGAACCCTGAAGAGTATAATTGACAGATATCTATCTAGCTTCAAGAGACTGAGAATGGTGACACTGGGGACTCAGAGACATCTGAGTACTGAGGGTCGTACAAGGACTTTGTCAGTTGAGAGAGATGCAGGACTCTGGAAATCCAAGCAAGGAATTTTATGATTTTCTTTCAGTGACTTCAATTGTTTGGACCTATCTCTGCCACTGGGGAGTCTGGGATAGGTGTTTTTGAACAGTTTAGCTTTGATTTGGCTGTGGTATTTTCTTGTTTTTCAAATAAACATCGATTTCTTGAAGACCCTTTTGGATCTTAAGGCTGTTTGGGTGAATATTTACTACAGCCTGGTCCTTGGGACAAGGGAAACAAACTTCTTACCTTAGGCAAAAGATAGAAGAGAGGGCTGACGGTACCTGACCTGGGGCGCTTTGTCACAGGTGCTGAAGGTGTCACCAAAAGGCTGACTGAAGTCAGTGACAAGCAAGAGGATGGCTGGGGAGCCACAAGGGATGACAAGATTAGGGATCTTGTGGTTAACAGTCACAGACCTCTTCCCTTAGTAATCACAAAGGCATCAGCAGTCCTGGTGTGGGACGATGAGGGAGGGCACTAAGATCTCGTTGGGATGAGAGGGATGCTTTTTTCTGCAAATCCCTGATGCAGCCAGATAACTTGCAGAGCAGAAATGATTTGTCCTTTCTGTACCTCCCCTCCCCCCTCCTCCACTTGCCAATATTTTAAGATATTTCCAAAAGTAATGGGGAGTGGGTGTTGGAGAGTTGTATTTGCTTTATAGTCAGCTTTACATATAACAAATGAGCATTCCATTTCTCCTGGGAAATAAGTAAATTGTATTGAAATTGAAACAGTGGCAGAAAAGGAGTAAGTGGTTTGACTTGAAGCACAGAGGGAGATTACAAGAGAACAGAGATTAAAATGCAGAAACCCTTACATCATGCCAGAGCTTTGTGCACTGCACCTCCCTCTCTCACTGCCTGAACTGATGCTTCTTTCTTCTGGGGCAAACCAAGCCTCTGCTGGAAAAATGGAGCCTGTGAGCAAATCACAAAAACATCACTCTAACACAGTTTTGAACCCAGGAGATGCATTTGGGGTTTGTTGGGGTTTTTGTTTGTTTGTTTGTTTTGTATTATTTTGTTTTGGGTTTTGTGCTTTCATTTGGGTTTTTAGTTAGTTTTGTTTTGTTTGGTCTGTTTTATTTAAAATATTAATAATTTTACTTTATTAAATATTCTTCACTCTATGAATAGAGTATTTTCCTAGAACTATGTCTGACTGCTATATACAAAAAAATCCTCACCCACTCTCCCTTTACTCACTACTGTCCTCCAGATTAATTGTAAATGATACACTGGCTGAGTAACAAACTGATATGGAATGAATTGGTCACACAATTATTGTGCACTTATTCAGAAAATGTTTGTTCTAATTTATTATTGATTGAAATCCAGTGAATTCTTTTTCACTAGCTAATACTTTATTGTGCTCTATCAAGCTGTGGAATGTTCCATGCAATCACATTGATTAAAGAAATAAAAAAGATGTCGAAAGATTCTTGAACAAAATATTCCCATTAGATCTGAGTAGGGGATTTAGCTAATTTCTTCATAGCAGGTTTTATGGCTTTCAGAAGATAACTGTGTTTCTTAAATGTGGATGCCTTGAAGAGCTCTAACTGAAACACTTCATGCTTTGTGAGGTGCTTTGTTTATGCAAACAAAAGCCAGAAAAATTATGGTTAAATGTACAGATTTTTGTTATTTTGGGATAGTAATATACATTTAGTGTTATCAAACAAAACTTATAGTCAAAACTTTAAAAAGTGAAACTAATTCTGTTAATTTTTATTTTTTTTTTAATTGCAACATCTTTCCCAATTTTTATAGTTAACAAACTCACTGAATAATTATGGATTTGAGTAAATTAGAGAGATAGGTTTAATCTAGAATTTAAATTTAAAAAACCAGTAAAAAATTACTTAAACCAACTAACTTCATGCATAAGCTTTGTAGACTTGTAGACTCCCTGCAATGCCTTTTTCATTCAGATCTAAGTGCTCAACATTATTCTCAAAATGGCATCACTTTAAAATATAATGATATAGTGTGATAATGACTACTGCAGGTGCAAATTACAGAACTCCAAAAAGTAAATGTAATCATCATGTTAGTTTTTGCTTTTTGAAGCCACTGAATGTCCCATTCATTCTTTTATTCCAAGCAAGTGTAAATAAAGTTCTTTATTTGCTTTCCCTGAAGCATTCTGCCAGTTTAATCTGTTCCCATCCACTGAGAGTCAGTTTCTTGCATGTCTTTTCACAGTCTTTACATCCCTTTTTCATTGTGAAGCTGAATATCTCCCTGTTTGTCTCCAGTTCCTGCACTGCAATGTTCTTTGCCTAGGAATGGTTGAGACTAAATACGCCCCTTGAGGATGTAAACTGATTTATTAAAAGAGATGCGAGCAAGAACCAACAATGAAAAGGTGTTAAATACATATTATTCCTATTAATATTGCTGTTATTTTACCATTTTTACTGTTATTTCCTATCTTTGCACTTATGCATACATTTACCATGAAGTTTTTCGATAATGCTTCAGGCTTTATCTTATGTGCTTACAACTGGTTTACACTGTGGGAAAGAACACATTGTCATCCATGATCTCTGGGATTTTCAGAAAAATATCCCAAATGGGGACATCATTGCAGGTACAGGTAGCATGAGCCAGCAGTTAAACCACAAACAGTGAAACCTCCTGTAAATAAATAAGCCTAACTATTAAATGATGTGAAAAATGGGAAAAATGGGTCAAGTGAACGAGTTATTCAGTAGCCACAGGGAGGGCCTCTGACTCCAAGCAGTGGCAAGCATTGAACTGAAGGCCATACACCTTCTTGTGTTTCTGGCAGTCTGCAAATAGGTCTTGATGACCAGCTCAAGAGATTCTTATGCTCCTTCCCATGTCTGCTGAAGAACATCATTCATCTTCTATACCTCCTTGCACCCCTGGTGCACAGGAGTCTCATTGATCAGCATGGAAATTGAATCTGACAGTTTCATTGCCAAAGGGTCACCTATATTTTTAATATACTATTTGATCACAGTCATTCCTAAAATTTCAAGTGAAATATCCTCTTGCTCCTTAGAAGTCCTTGTGCTTGATTTCTATTTTTTTTCCTTTTTATAATAAAATGGAAACTGGGGTGTAGCAAGCATGGGATTTTTATTAATCCGAAGAACTGAATTAACATTTCATTAACACTTGAGGTAATTTAGCACCATTCCAAAACTGTTTTGTGAGGAGTGGGTTTGTTTGGGAAGAGCATGATAGAGAGCAGCTCCTTTGCAAAAAACTACACATCAGAAACATACAGAGGTTTTCACACCTTGCAGAGCAAAGTTAGAAACCAGTTGGTATCCAGAATGAAGATTAACTGCTCTTTTATTCTTTGGTCTTTTTTATGTGGATGATAATTCCCTGCCACTTCCTTGCAAGGGATGAAGGTTTGAATAGCTGTGCCCTCATCTTTTTCCACCTCTGGTTTTATTCTGAGTCTTAACTTTAAAGATAGAGGCTGGTTTATTCTGTAGAAATAAGTGGGAATGTTAGAAAAGGCTAAATATCATCATAAACCAAAACATTATGATACCAGAAACCCTTAGGAACAACACTAATGCTTTTAAATGAAGGTTTTATTTGTCTCTGAGCTGCAAAAGGAAGTCACTAATGAGATGTCATTTACATTCTAACACCTGTTAAATGGCACTTTTCTCTTTCCCCAAAGAGAGAGATGTTTATGAATGTTTGCAGCTTTCTGAGTGTATCTACAAGAATTATATTTTCATAATAAATGCTGTATATTTTTCCTGTATATACCTTTGTTACACCGGAACAGTACAGGGAACTATCAGGAGCTTTTTTTGTTTTATTAGATTTATATGTCATTTTTATATAAATCTAACAGGGAATGTCTAACTTACAAAGAAATTTCATTAATCAGGATTTAACACAATTGCATATTTAGGATGTGATTTGCAGCAGTTACAGTGCAAGAACTGCATGTAATTATACCTCCATTTAAATGAAAATTAAAAGCTTGTGTTGTAGCAGGGTACATGTGTTGAATATATTGCTTTACAGAATAAGCCCTTCAAAGGAGAATACCTGAAAATGAAGTTTCAGTTGGTTCTGTCAGGGAACTGCTGCATGCTGTGACTTTTAAAATTGGGACTTGCATTAAAACTGACCAGAGGGAAAGATGGGAAATTACGGGAAAGCAAATGATCTATAACAATACAAGTTGATATGCTTCTGTTAGATAAGCATAATGCAAGTTTCTTTCAATCATTTCTAAAGTGGTTTGGTGTATAAATTAACTCATTCAGTTAATAAAAAAAGGCAGAATCCACAGAGGTTTGTGCTGGAAATAAGTTCTGCAGAGGAATTGGAAGAAGGAATTAAATTAGTATTTGAATTAGAACTAGATCAGAATTAAGGAAGTGAATTTTAGGGAACCAACAACTTTAGCAGGTGCTCCTGTGGACTGTGTCTCACACCTATTAAATATGGGATTCACTTGAGGATTTTTGCTGCTCAATTCCCATCCTGATGCCTGCAGTGGGCACATCTGCTCCTTGTCTCCCAGACATGTCTCTTCAGGTACAAGGTGCAGCTGCATGACAGGCTGGAAATCTTGTGCAGGGGAAAGGCGAGGCACGATGGCTCTGAGCACACCTCAGCATGAGGTCCTCTCACAGAATCACAGACCATGCTGAGCTGAAAGGACCCACAAGGATCATCATCCCAGCTCTTCAGTGAATGGCTCATACAGGGATTGAACCCAGAAAACTGGCCTGAAACTGTGTTGTTTCATCAATTTGTTTTCCTGTTCAGCTCAGAGGCAGTATGACCCTGGCACACAACACAGGGTGACACAACTGAATTGGCTGGTGCTATCACAAACTGAAGACATCCCATCTTGGTAGGATGTCATGCCACTCTGGAAGCTGATGCCAGAGCCAACAGGAAAATTGGAAATAATCTTTGGATCTCTAAATTGCAATTAGGTGCTTTACCCAAGAGGTGTTGTTATGATCCAATTAGTGAGAGATGCCTCTGCCTGAATTAAGGTGCAAACAAGACCATATGCCAAAATCAAAAATACAGATTTTATTTAATAATAGTTGTGAGGTAGAGAGATAGAAAGAAAAAGAAAGGGAAGGGGAAAGAGAAAGAAAGAAAGAAAGAAAGAAGAAAGAAAAAGTGGCGGAAGGAAGGAAGTGGCGGAAGGAAGTGGCGGAAGGAAGTGGTGGAAGGAAGGAAGGAAGTGGCAGAAGGAAGGAAGTGGCGGAAGGAAGGAAGGAAGGAAGTGGCGGAAGGAAGGAAGGAAGTGGCGGAAGGAAGTGGAGTGGCGGAAGAAGTGGCGAAGGAAGTGGCGGAAGGAAGTGGGGAAGTGGCGGAAGGAAGTGGCGGAAGAAGTGGCGAGAAGAGGCGGAAGGAAGGAAGGAAGGAAGGAAGGAAGGAAGTGGCGAAGGAAGGAAGGAAGGAAGTGGCGGAAAGGAAGGAAGGAAGGAAGGAAGGAAGAAGGAAGGAAGGAAGGAAGGAAGGAAGGAAGGAAGGAAGGAAGGAAGGAAGAGAAGGAAGGAAGAAGGAAGAAGGCGAAGGAAGTGGGAAGGAAGTGGCGGAAGGAAGTGGGAAGGAAGTGGGGAAGGAAGTGCGAAGTGGACGGAAGGAAGTGGCGGAAGAAGTGGCGGAAGTGGCGGAAGGAAGTGGCGGAAGGAAGTGGCGGAAGGAAGTGGCGGAAGGAAGTGGCGGAAGGAAGGAAGGAAGGAAGAAGGAAGGAAGGAAAGGAAGGAAGGAAGGAAGGAAGGAAGTGGCGGAAGGAAGGAAGGAAGGAAGGGGCGGAAGGAAGGAAGGAAGGAAGGAAGTGGCGGAAGGAAGGAAGTGGCGGAAGGAAGGAAGTGGCGGAAGGAAGTGGCGGAAGGAAGTGGCGGAAGGAAGTGGCGGAAGGAAGTGGCGGAAGTGGCGGAAGGAAGTGGCGGAAGGAAGGAAGGGGCGGAAGGAAGGAAGTGGCGGAAGGAAGTGGCGGAAGGAAGTGGCGGAAGGAAGTGGCGGAAGGAAGTGGCGGAAGGAAGGGAGGAAGGAAGGAAGGAAGGAAGGAAGGAAGGAAGGAAGGAAGGAAGGAAGGAAGGAAGGAAGGAAGGAAGGAAGGAAGGAAGGAAGGAAGGAAGGAAGGAAGGAAGGAAGGAAGGAAGGAAGGAAGGAAGAGGCGGGAAGGAAGGAAAGGGAGAAAGAAAGGGAGAAAGGGAGAAAGGGAGGAAAGGAAAGAGAGAAGAAGGAAGAGAGAGAAAGAGAGAAAGAAGAGAGAGAAGAGAGGAGAAAGAGGAGGAAGAGAAGAGAAAGAGAGAGAGAAAGAAAAAAGAGAAAGAGAGAACGAGTGAAAGAGAAATAAAGGGAGAAAGAAAGAGAGAAAGAGAGAGAAAGAAAGAGAAAAAGAGAAAAAAGAGAGAAAGAAAGAGAGAAAGAAAGAAAGAGAGAAAGAAAGAAAGAAAGAAAGAAAGAAAGAAAGAAAGAAAGAAAGAAAGAAAGAAAGAAAGAAAGAAAGAAGAAAAGAAAGAAGAAAGAAAGAAAGAAAGAAAGAAAGAAAGAAAGAAAGAAAGAAAGAAAGAAAGAAAGAAAGAAAGAAAGAAAGAGAGAAAGAGAGAAAGAGAGAAAGAAAGAAAGAAAGAAAGAAAGAAAGAAAGAAAGAAAGAAAGAAAGAAAGAAAGAAAGAAAGAAAGAAAGAAAGAAAGAAAGAAAGAAAAAGAGAGAAGACATCCACCATCTGTGGATCCAGCAGCATCCCATTGGTCCTTCCTCACCCTGGCTTCTTGGTGGTGGGGGTCCTGTGTACCCTTCTGGGGGTACCAGTGGTATACAGCCCAGGTTCTGGATAACCACAGGGTGGTCACAGATGCTGTTCCCATAACTGCTGGTGATACATGTATGAGCAGTTGCTTCCTTTCCCACAGTTTGCCACAGTGGGATTTTTTTTTTGTCTGGATATGTTAACCAGGATGTGCTAATCAGATCTCGCCTCCACCAGGCCTGGAATTAGCACCTTCCTGTCATAATTTCTCTCTTCTGTGCTTATCTCAAGTTCCCTCTGTGGTGGCTTATCTTATGGGAAGTTCCTTCTGTGGCCTTGGCAGTGTTCAAGACAGGCAACTGTGCCTTTAAGTCCTTACAGGTGTAAAAACAGAAGACAGCACTGATAACTGTAGTGAACCATCAAAACCTGTGCTCTTCAACCAGAGAAATATGTGATTCAGCACAGACCCTCTGGGGGAAAGCCAGGGCAGAAGATACCAGTGGAACAGAGCTGACAGAATATAATGAGAAAACTATGTGTTGGGGGCGAATTAAACCCTAAGTTTTGTAAAACACTTTCTTAAATTACAGGCTTAGGCACTTTAGCATCTTTTCAGCTGCATAGTGCTGAAATTTTGAATGTTGATGGCTCTGCAATGCTGTAAACATTATTTGTGTCAGTAGGTCCCAAGCAATGGTTTGGGTTTTTCAAAAAGGATTTAGTATCCATATGTCTATCACAGATGTTTCTTGGGATTCAGCATTCCTTGAGAAAGACCCACATAAGTTGACAATGTCTCTTTCAACATGCTAGATGTGTGACAAAAGAAAGCAGTGTTTGTAAGTTGAAGTCAAAGTAATGACAAGCCTTTGAATGAAGGTAAGAACAAGTCCTTGTGGGCTAAGTCTACTTAAGCTGCCTTTTGGATTTAACCTGAATGGATCAGATTTTTTTTTTTTTAAAAGAAGAGTGACTGAGCCCTGTTTGAAAGCCAAAGAACATAAGCTTTACAGCCCAAGTGCTCTGTAATTTCAGGAAGCGAAGAAATTTTTTCATGTATGACTTGATCTTTCTGAGAAATTATACAAAGTTTTAGCTCATGATCAATCTTCCCACCTCTATTTCCCAGCTCTAACATTATTGCCTCTCTCCCCCTTAAACTACAGCCCATTTTCTGTAATTCATGTTAGTCTTGGATGTTCTGCTCAAAGAACAGAGAGATGGTTTTGTTTTAAATTTAAAGCAGCTTTAAATTTTCTTGTATGTTAAAAAGACTGGCTTCTTCTTGCTTACTTTATGTCTGGAAACATTATTTTAAAAAGTTTGCAGTCTGGAGAATGTGGGCTTAATCAGATTGCTCTGTAATTATTCACCAGCTTTATTCACCCTGGATGATATATACCTTGCACAGTGCTAAAAGAAATAAGTATATTCATTTCCTATCCAGTTCCCACCTTGCATTATAAAAGCCAAATATCCATTCTGTAAATAGAGATGAATCAGCAATCCATATAATATCTATTCATCATACATATTTCACAAGGAGGATATTGTGGTGGCTGGAAAGTTCTTACAAAAATAATATGGAAATCCGGAACTTGATGTGGAGTGTCAGAGAGCTTCTTACTATTATTTACCTTATCAGCTTTTGCTTTCTGAAATCAATGGAAGGGCATCAAGTTCAGCTAATCCATATTTCTGAGTATGAAATTGAATTTATAGTCTGTAGTATGTTGACTACCGCTCGCATTTAAGGCATAATTGATTTTTATTGAAAAGCCAGCAGGCACATCAAAAATTTCCACAAACCACAAGGATGTTAAATTTTACCCTGTTTAGATAATAGTGTTGCTTTATTTATCCTTTAAAATGAAGCTTTTATATTTATATCAGAAAATGTTGTGGAAGTGTGACTGATGCCTTTTGAAACCATCAGTCCATAGTTCTGTTGAGCTCTACAGTACAGAAATAAGCAACTTTGCTGCTCCTAAGGTAAATGTCTATGGTTGGTTTGTTTTAAGAGTAAAAGAAATAATAAATCTGCTCAAAGAAACCATTTCATGTCATGTAGCAAAGTTATTTTTCTTCATTCCAATACATAGCTTGTGTAATTACTCCTTTTCACTTCTCTTTTCTCTTCCCTTTTCTCCTTTGTTTTTCTTATTTTTCTTTTTCTTCTTTTTCTTTTTCTTTTTCTTTTTCTTTTTCTTTTTCTTTTTCTTTTTCTTTTTCTTTTTCTTTTTCTTTTTCTTTTTCTTTTTCTTTTTCTTTTTCTTTTTCTTTTTCTTTTTCTTTTTCTTTTTCTTTTTCTTTTTCTTTTTCATCTCTCTCCTCCTTCTCCTCCTCTTCCTCCTTCTCCTTCTCCTCCTCTTCCTCCTTCTCCTTCTCCTTCTCCTCCTCCTCCTCCTCCTCCTTCTCCTTTCTCCATTTTTCCATATTGGCCACTGTTTGCTTCTTCCTCATTCTTTAAAACAAAGAAGTGCACTTTTCTATATGCCTTTAATTGGTCATAGATAGCAAACATGCTAAAATGTTTAGTTTCCAAAGCATTTACTTAATGTCCTTCAGGTACAACGGTGTTCCTAATCCTAGACTAGATTTTAGAATGAACAGATGCCTCATGACCGTTTTTTTTCCCCAGCCAATTAAGCAATGAAACGGATTTTACTTTCATTCTCCTGGGCTATCTGGGCTATGTGTGCATGTTCCTCCACACTACCTACTGCATTGCCTCAGTGCATATATGTGTTTTTCCCAATAATTCTTTGAACCAGAGGAAAAAACTCAGGGTTCCTCTGCATAGGAGATGCACTGTGGTAGGTAATATAGGTGGACACTTTGAAAGCCAGACAATGAGATATATATGTGTGACTCCAGAGCATGCAAAGAAATTTATCAAAAGTACATAGACCAAAAACTTGAAGAGATTATACAGCTGCTACTCAGTATCCAAGTATCAAGAAAAAGGGACCTACCTTTTGCAAAGGCAGGTATTTTCAAATATGTGTGCAACAGGTGCAGGCACAAATCCATTTAATAAATAGCAAGATTTGTGTCTGCTCCTCTCTTCTATCACTTTCAAACTTCACCACAAACAGTATACAGATATTCATACTTGATACAGATATTCATACTTGCTTCTATGTTTCTCCTTGTTGTCCGTAGCATTTTTTACAAATTTGTGTCTTCTCTATTATGGGACTCTTACTGGAAGCATCTGTTTCTTTCTGAAATAAAAATGTAGCACAGCCCAGGTAACACCAGTTTTGGTTCTGAAAGCATCATTTTTTTCCTTACTGTGTACTTTTCTTTTCATTCTTGCATGTGAACACTGGCAACCCACTATTGTTTTAAGATTATTCACTTTAAAGATAACCACACCCCTTGTTATTTCTGCTGTAATGGTACTTAAAGAGCCCTGTTTAAGGACTGAGATACAAATACAACAGAAGTCATACGCAGAACAGAAAGACTGCAAGGTGCTTAAAATTGAGAGCAAAGGGTGAGGAAAGAGACAGAAGCTCAAAGGAGGAAATAAAATCGAAGGTTTAGGTGCTTCTGCTTATGATGCTAAAGGCTCCTTTTCAGGATACTTTCTAAGGATACTTTTGGGTGAATAGTTGAATGAAAACTGTTAAAGGAATGTAGGCTTTTGAATTTAAACTCCAGTTCATTGGCCTAGATAATTTTTGCCTAATTTTAGACTTCCAAATTAAAGGGAATTTTTCTTTTTCAAAGAGAGGTGATTCTTTCCTAAGGTATTGATCATATTCATTATTATGTCCTTTTTTCTCTACAGCTCTCCTGAAAGATATGGTTTCTAGGGGCCTAAACACATAAACAAGATTGCATTTATTTGATTAAGAAAAGACAAAATCTTCATGATCACTAAAAATTTTGACTAAACTTTAGAAATCTAGTAATTCAGAATTTTTGTCTTAAAAAAAGGCAGCAAAAGGAATTTATCCCATGTGTGGTATCAGGTCTGTAAGGAATGGCAGAGGGATTTGTCTGTCTATCTCTAATGTTACATCCTCTATATCTAAGAGCCTCATCTTTCAATTTCACATACATATTTAGGAAAAGTATGCAAATTTACATGAAAATTCCCTGGAGTATTGCAAGGACAAATCTTGCCCATTAATGGACTCATAATGTCTATTCTCATATGAAAGATATAAAGGATATTGTTCATACGTACTGAAAAGGGAACAATTCCGTTAGAAATACATGTAGTACACTGAAACTAAGCAGAGACTGCATTCATATATGAACACAATGTAAATTTGTCATTGTAACAATTTTGTATAAAAGGGAGTTTCTATTTGCATTCACATTCTCTGCAGAGCTATGAAAATTACTCATACAGTGAATTTGGAGCCATAATTAGAGGAAATTTCTTGGGTTTAAAGAATTTTCTGGTTTTTAAGGATTAGATGTCTGTTGATAAAATTTTATCACATTGGTGAAGATGGGAGTGTATGAGGGTGTGGGGGAAAGACAGATAAAGGAGATTTAATGCTGAAACAAATGAGCCTTTCCTTCATCACATCTTTACCTTATTTATCATCTCCCCCTTAGAACTTTTAATCATTAAAAGGATCATTCTTAAATGTTACCCTGCTTTCCTCAGTTGATTTTCCTGCTAATTATAAAAACAATACCTTGGTTATTTTACTTTCTGGTTAGGAGCACATAGGTTTTGGTATGGATAATTAGGTGTATTTATCAATTAGAATAATTCAGATTTTAATTTGTCACAAAGGGAAGGCTGAACTGAAATATTAAATCAGACTGCAGAATAATCTGATAATTAGGAATTTCAGGGTTTTTAGCTTGTTTCTATTGCCCCATAATACTGTCACTCTTAAAAAAAAACCCTAATACAAACAAACCTCCCTGGTTTATTGTTTTTCAGTGGTGTTAGGACTGAACAGGATATGCTGTTTATTCTTGGGCATACACTTTGCCAGACAGACTTTTTTCCTTTCCCCCAAACAACAGAAGGTACAAACTTAGCATGGGTTTTCAGCTAAAAAGAAGGGTCTTTCTGTACAAATAATTAAATTTTGAATATTGTATCAGACATCATTTTCTTCAGTCCCATTTCTGGGACTGCAGTTTGATCTGTGCAAAAACAGCTGAGTAGCCATTCAGAGACCTGAATGTGCTTAACAGAGAAAGTAAAAGGAATCTCCAAAACTGCTAATGAATTAGTATGAGTAAAACCAAAATTTTATTTGATGTAGCAGTTCTTTAGTAACATACTTCTGTAGTCCTCCCAAGCTCTGAAGTTGTCTTAAATATTCTTGACTAAGGAAGCTGGCACTGCATCAGAGCTCAGTGACCATCTCTGCAGCCTCAACACTCTTCAGTGAGAGTCAAATTAGACCTAGACGTGCACTGAACAGTTTGGGGGTTTTCTGCCTTCTATTGTGATTTTATTTTCTCAGATAGTTTTAACCAATATTTCCTCTCATTCAGATTTTACCAAATGTTTATGTTCTGCCTCTTCTATTCTTCAAGGCTGAAAAAGATTCTACCTTCTCTGGAATCTACAGAGGAAGATGTATGCTAATGTAGAATAGAAGCATCACCTCTGAGAGGAAGAGGCTGACTTACATGTCATTTACATTGTTTAGAGATTCCTGTAGAATTGGAGTATATCCTGTGGATCTATACTTTCCTGCGCACAATCTTTCTCGAGCCAGGATGCCTTGTATTGGGTTGCAGTCTTAAAGATTTACCTCTTCATACCAAGAGGAGATCTGTGCAAAAAACAGAATACAAAAATCAGATTTTTCAAGTAAAAAATGTTTCCCACCAGATCAAACATCAATGCAGCCACTAAAATGCAGCTCTTAATTCATAAGGAATTAAAAAAAATTATAAGGAAATTATGATACAAGAAGCAAAAGTAAAATTTGAATGCTGGATAACATTTTAATTCTTCTCTCCATTTTAAATGCTTTGCTTAAGACTTAAGATCATGAAAGTACAATACTAAAAGGGTCCTTCAATAAATAGAAACAAATGAGCTTTTCCCTACCACGGAATTACTTAAAATCAGTCCTTCTTGTGAAGCTAATCCCCTGACAGATAAGACTGTGAATTCCCCCCCTCCCCTTCCTACACGCTCACAGATGGGTTGCAACAGAAAGATGACAAATGAGTTGTGTTTGGCTGGATTAATGGGTATTATCATGTTAATGGATGTTTATGGTGCAGTTTGGGAGGTTCATGTGGTTTTCAAAAAGTGTTGGTGTTCTGGGTAGCTGCAGCCTGTGCATGTGTGAGTGTGTGTATGCATTATTAGCCACCTTTTTATGCATATTGTACATTTTTGGTCTCCCTAATGGGTCACAGCTAAGCTGAGTGTGGAAGTGTTGGCCTTATGCTCAGATCTTTCACCACGCCATCAAGTGTGACACGCAAAATGCGAGTGTCTGGGGCTTGTCTTTCCCCAGTCCCTGTGCATGCAGGTGCCTCCTGATCCCGGCTCTACTTTGTTGCAATCAGTTTTAAAATCTGACATATTGATCAGGAGTTTAGCCTGAGTAACTACTGCACATCTATCAACTCTGGCTGCGAATGTCAGGTCAGATTTGTTGGCAAGGTGGTGTTACAGCCAAGCTGGGCAGCTCCTGCCACCCACACGAGCTGATGCTCGGGGCCTCGTTTGGCAAGGACAGTGTGTATTGCACCAGCAGGGCATGGGGATGAGGTGCCAAGAGGGGCAGACCCTCAGGAAAATGTCTCACCAAAGGCCATGACGTGGGAAAATCTCCTGTTTAAGCAAAAATATAAAATCACTTAGAAATAAATAAGAAATAATAAATAATCCTTTTTATCTGGACTTTAGAAATTGGGGTGGGGCGCATAGTATATTGTGGTTGTGGGGTTTTTAGTTTGTTTTTGTGAGCTTGTGGTGGGTTTTTTTTTCTATTCAGTTTCTTATTCTGTGAAAAGATGAACCTTTAAACATTCTTGTTTTCTCTCATTTTCTTCTGCCCACAAGGCTTGTTTTCCTCTTACTTTCAGGATATAGGCTTTAACTTGAACTGATTGGCTTCTCTCATACAAAACATATACATATATATATATATGTATATGTATAAATAACGGAGTACATATGTCAGACACTTGTGTGTAAACTTCTGCTTAAAACCCTAAATGCTCGTTTGAATGCTAAAATGCATCATTTGCATGCAATATTGACGGAGTTGTTCACATAAACATACAGTTGTGTTGACACTCGATTTTTCTCTGTAAAGAACAGGTATTTAAAATCTGGAGTTGCCACGGAATATCCGGCAAAAAATAGGAGAACCTCTATCAATTAATACATTTATTGATTTAGAGTGTATTAAAAAATTATAAAGGACTGAGCTACAATAAGAATTCAGGAAATATACTGGTTCATCTAATTCATAATATTTCTGAGGTTTTTTTTCCTAAATTTTGGGAAGTCAGATTTTCCTTTCAGAATACTATAATTTTGGAATGAAGACAGTGAAAATGATCTTCTGAAATCAGTACCAGAGGGGATTTTAATGTACTGAAATAATGCATGCCATTTATTTGGTATTCCTCCACCATCCAGTATAAAATAATTCCTTCATGTCTTTTCTTTCCTTAAAAATTCACCAAGCGTATGTGGACCTCACAGATGCAGCTTTAATTGAAAGTAATGTCAAAAACAGTGTTTTGATCTGTTTCCTTTCTTTTGACATTTTCTGGTTTTGGAATGTGTTGAGTCTGTACGACCATTCTCTGTTCAGAAATTCATCTGGAAATTTACATATTTTAAAGGCTTCTTGCTCTATAATACAGCTGAGCATAATAGTGCAAGCTACACAGAAATTGAGGTGTGAAAGAGAAATTTCCCAATTTCAGTCCTTAACTGAAATATAAAAACAATTCTTCACCATCTGGGATTTACTGTGCAAGTCTTTATTCTGGGTAGGCATGCTGGAGGGATAAAGTTCATATGATCCAGCAACGGATAGTCTGTAGCTGGCTTTAAAAAATAATAACAGGAAAAAAAATTGTACATTCATTAATTTACAGCGTTATCATTGAAATGCACGGAAATTTTGAAACATTCAGAAGCATACTGGAATACATTACAACCAAGTGATCCTCTAAATTTGTGAAATCAAATCGATTACATATTATTCTACAGGATGATAAAGTCTGTTTCCAGCCAAGTAATATTCCTGATATGGAAAGATGTAAGTACCACAGGAAACAATACATATCAAGGATGCTCAGCATTTTTCTGGATTATGACCGAAGAGAAATTATGACAAAAGAAAAATAAAGTAAGAAAGACATTCATAAAGCTTGTCCTTTTTTTGTTCACTCCCTGTCTGAGCAAATAGAATCAAGAAAAGTCTTAGTCTCCGAAAAAGGATGTTCACTGTACATAATTCTTCTTCAAATTAATGATGAAACCACCAACTGTTAAAAATAAATTGAATCTAAAGTCTTTGAAAATTGAAATCTACAGTGTACATGTAGTCTGTCATTTAAAGGTAGGACTACTTCTGACAGTTCAGTACCAGATGCTGTGGCAGGGAGCACCTTTCAGACTGTACTGGACTATACATTTTGCAATAAACTGCAACAGCAGCAGGTATGTACAGTCATGAGACCATGTTGATGTCGTCCACTTTTATTACCCAAATTCATCCCTTGCTAGTTACAGAACTACAAAGGATGGGAAGGAGACAGGCTTACTAGCAAGTAAAATCTCAAAATAGTCAAATAGAACTGTGAAATTAAGCACTTCTAACAACAGCTACTTTGTGCAGTGCACCTATAAGGGATTACATAAACAATTTGAAACCTCTACCTTTAGGAGGAATAAAGCCCATACACAAAACTCCATAAAAACAACTTTAGCTAGAAGTGCTAAGCATTAAAAAAAAAGAATTAATAGTCTAAACCTCTGTACACAGTATCAATTTTCCATGTGCATGTGCTCTGGCAAATCCAGGCACAGGGCTCAGCTCCTCCTGCCTCTGAGTTCAGATGGTGAAGGAAATGTCCGCAATACCTCGTGCTCAGATCCAAACTCATAACACCCAGACACTGTAGGTGCCTAAGATTAATCCATAATGAGGGTGACAGGCTGGGGATCAGGAGTCCAAGGATATAACTTGCTCTCTGGCCCAGCAGCCTAAAGTACAATACAGAAAGAGCCTTGATCTCTCTGATCCTGCTTTTCCCTTTGAACATACTGACAGCTATGCTTCCTTCCTTCATTGGGCAGGGGTGCTGGGAAAAAGCTATTTCTTACCACTCATCAGCCTACTTTGGGCTGGCCAAGAGTATTTGAAAATCTAGTTGAAATAAGTAATTGTTCAGATCAAAGAGCCCTGGGAGGCAGTGAGAAATATTAATGTTGTGATAGTTAATTAGGTGCTTTTCAAAATTGCAACTTTCAATTTTGTATTTTGCAGTAGTGTTTTCACTGCCATTAAATTTATGAGTTTAAGCATGCAAAGCAAAAAATACTTGCCTTTTTTGAGGCAAGTATTCTGTTTAATATGCACTTTTGCCATCTCTTTTTGTGGAGGGCGTAGGGAAATAAACCTCCTTTGGTCCAAGCTAAATAATTTCCCCATTCACTAAATTGAAAATATCCATATTATTCAGGGTATATACACTGCACAGCTCAAGGGAATCTCTCAGTAAGATGGTGAGTACCAGATAAGATATTTTTAAAAGCAGTATAGCACCTTTTGGCTCTTACTTTGAGACAGCTGCAACATCTGAGTTGATAGATTGGCTTTGTTTTCTGCGTGGAAAAGTTAAACCACTTCAGTGCACAGCATTTGTGGGACTTTAGTTCCTTTCTTTTTAAAAAAAAAACAAACCATTATACTTAGAAACACAGTCTTTTACTCCCTGAGAAGTGTGTAAGTGCCTCAGCTATGTCCAGTGACTCTTTTCTTATTATTGTCACAATCTTGCTCCTTCTACGACACTAAGCTGTGATATTTTCTGTGTGCCCCTGAACAAAATCTCCTCTGGTTTGAACCATTCTGTTGTGCAGCCTGTCCCACCACTGGTGTGCTACAAGGAGCAGGAATTCAGAATGGCTTGCACTGAGAGATGAAGGACCACAGAGGTTGGAATTGCTCTGCACTACATGTGGGTTCCAGGTTGCAGTGGGGCTCTGCAGAAGGATGAGGTCTTGTTTGGCACTTGTCCCTTGCATCAGTGTTGTGCCAGGTGTGAAGCTGTGCTCCTAGGGACCAGGGCTACTCGTAATAAATTTGTTTACTTTATTTACAAAGCAGCATATTTCAGACCAGGGAGTGCTAACACTGAATGGCATTGTGCACATGTACTGATAAACACATTGCATTCTTGCAACACCTCTTTAGGAATGGTTTTCATGTGTAATCAGATGAGGCATATGTCAGAAAGATGACAATGGAATCCCATGATGTCTTATATATGTTTTTAATAAAAAAGCAGAGAGTTTAATTTTGTTGCTGTTATGAGTCTCAGAATGTGAGGCATTCTGTTTTTCTTTATAAATAGGCCATTCCGAGTCTCTGCTTTACACAAGCTGCTGTGATTTTGAATGCAGCCACCCTACACTTTTGCTTTGCTAGTGGCTCATCTTCCTACAGGTGGAGTTTGGCATCCTGAGCCTTGGGAGCCTTAGGAGCCCTTCTGCTCCACCTTGTACCATGTGTGTGCGCGTGCCTGCATGCACGCCTGGGTGTGCAAGAGAGACACACAATGCAATGAAAAGCAAAGACACTACTGTGATCTGCGGGGTGAGCAAACCAAGCAGGCTTTAAGGAAGGCACAGATTCCATCAACGCGCTCTCCACCCCCTCTGTTTTTCCAGACAAGTGTTATTTTTCAATATTTTATTGTGCTAGCCATAGGAGAAATCTTGTAATAAAATCATATCACTGTTTCATCCAAGGCAAGTTTGGATGTTATCACACTGATATACTTTGTCATAGATTTATTGTTAAGTTGTCACATAATGTAGTTGAATAGAGTTATAACATTTGTACTCTAACAAAGTTTTAATACAAGATTGTGAAATTTTAACATTAAGTAGATTTCTGAAATGACAGACCATTATTACACTCAAACTTTCAATGACAAATCATATGACTGAATGCAAAAAATGCAATTTAACAGCATTTGTTATTATCTGTACAGCTTTCTTGTTGTCTTTTTATTAAATTCATAATCTGAAAATAATGTAAAACAGATGTATGTCTGATCATGTAATGACCAATGGCATATTGTATCTTGTTTAGTAGGCGGTTGTCCTCTTGTCTTATTTGGGAATATATAGTTTAACAAGATCCTTACCATCATTTTCTTAACAGGGATAATAAACAGAACAATTCTGCATAAAAGCTCATATCAGCTTCTTTCATGCCTTTTCTTTTCAGAAGGCTGCCTAAGGGTTTAAGCAATTTAGTTGTCTGACCCGCATGCTTTCTCTGCAGTCTGCAGTTCTTTTGTTTAACATTAGTATGTGGGCAAACAGCATTCAGAGCTGTGCAGAGCTTATCAGCCTGTGCTCAGTTGACCAGAACCCCATTCTGTGTATCTAAGAGGGGCCACGTTTAATGCTTCACAGTAGGAGCATCTGCAGTTTCCAAAAATGACTTGTTTATCAGATAAACTCTGTCCTTGCACTGACACATAGTGGCTCTTCAATATCACACTCTCCTGTATGAGAACTGAGCAAAACAGGGTATGCACAATGAATAACAAGTGAAATTTATGCACATGGTGTGGTGACACAGGTACCCTGTAACACTGGGCAGTTTCTTTGCATCAGCTCAGTAATTGTAGAGAGAAACTTCCTCATTACATTCCAAAAACATTTTACTTACTCATTCTCAATACATTTCGAGCACATGTTCTGAAGTCAGCAAATGTTAATTAATTTGCTTATTTTGCTTGGAATTTAATTAGAAGTAGCATGAAGGGTCTGTCTTCTATGGCACAGGCAAAAAGACTCAGAGCTAAGATGAGGTTTGTGATGTGCCCATAATCGTGGCAGCCTCTGACCATGCAGTTAGGACCCTCACTTTCGAGTTTATTGTGTTACCAAAGTATCTCTTCACAGCCCTCTCTCTCCTCTCTCTACATGCTCTCTCCACTACACTGATTTTATAGACCCCTGGACACTAAAACCATAAATATATCCTTTAAAGAATCACAAATATGTGTTTATAATAAAGGCCTCACGAAATATTTTAGATATCATAGAGGCTAGCCTTTGGTTTAGAAATAAAATGTTTATCAAAACACCATCATTTAAGACAAGGTAGAAACAGCAGCTTAGAGTTGATATTTGAGGCTCAAGATCCAGTGAGAGTGAAATGCTGCAAGCTCTTTTCAAAGACGTGCAGCTGGTCTTTCAAATTCTCCATCCAACTAAACAAAGAAAATCTTGTAATATAAATTAGTTTTGCAAGATTTGTGGACTTCTCTGGAGCCTTTCCGAAACATGTTGGAGGTATTTGACCAGTCACAGAAAGAGTAGGTAGATGGAGAAAGAAGGAGAGATTTGGATCCAAACCAATGCCATCCCCCTGCAATTCAGGCAAGCCTGTATTCTAGAATGATACCCTTGACTAATTATAATGATTTTATTATGAGAAATTGATATTACACTGCAAATGGCAATAGCCCAGAAGGAACCTGATAGAATTAGCAGCCTTGTCTGTACAACCAAGATTTTAGGTATAAAGATGAGAGTACAGTAACTCTAGTAGCTGTTCCACTCTCTAACACATACAATGGTTCAAAGCTGAAACAGTGTGCTGGGAACAGAGGCTTTCACCTTTCTCTCCCCTCCCCCCCCTCATCAGCACATGCTGGCTGGTCAACTAGTCAGAGAAAAATTGTTAATGAGGGTTAAATGGAAGTTATCTATTAAATGTCATACTAGGATCAAGACATTGGAGCTTTATTTTGAATGATGCCCATATTTTTTCTCTCCTTTATTTTTCCATCTTCTCCCTCCCCCACCTGAAAGAAAACATCCAGTGGATGCCTGGCAGCATCCTCTGATTGCTTGCTGTTTTCCTGACACTAAATCTACTGTGTCATATTCCTTGCATGGGCTGCAGATTTTGGCCTTTTCACCTGCTGTTTTGGTTGGCTTTAGATGCAAAGAGAAGAATATGAAAAGGAGAGGGGGAGGGAGGGAAGTTGGGAATGCTGGAGAAAAAAAAAAAAGGCAAATGTTTTTAGCGCCTTCATCTAGACATGTGTCCCCTCACTCTGTGACATGGCTGCTCCAATGTTGCCATGGTGAGGATTTCTAATCATCCCTACACATGACAGGCTCCTATTTGTCTGCACTCCCTTGGGTGTAAATTTCTAGGCTTAAAAAAAAAAAATCCATGTGAGCGTATCATCCGCCGTGCAGATGTTTCACTGCTTTAGAATATCAGGCAGCTGCTTGTGCCACCGTCGACAGCTAATTGGAGACTGCATCGCAGGAACAGAGGCGTAATTATGGCATAAATACACATCCTCTGGTGCATCATTGTATCTCTATTAACAGAAAATTTTAAACAGTGTTCAGAGTGTAATTAGTGTAGTTGATAAAGTTGTAAAACATGTAAATAAGGGAAATAGCAGGTACGTGGCCAATCCACTACCCAGCACTAGGGGATGCAGATTATTGCCTATTTAGAAATAATTAGCAAAGCTGCATTAGCAAAGCCTGTGTCCAACAGAAGCAATGCAAACATTTATTCTGGTAACAGCTCTTTCTGTGCTAGCCATGAAAATCTACTAATATTGGTAATTTAGCCCTCATTACAGAGGATAAAGCATGAAAAGAGCTCAGACATGAAATATGACAAGTAATATTAATTTTTATTCCAGAGGAAAGGATGCTTTCTCGGGTTGCATGCTGATTTCTCGGCAGGGTCTCAGTGGTGTGTGAGCGAGCTGGTGGCTGAGGATGCGGCTCTGGAGCTGGCTCCCTGCTGGAGGTTTGCCCTGAGGTACCCGTGACAGGAGCTGATGAGGCATGCTGTGGTTAGTGCCCAGCCAAACCTTAGGTCACAGTTCAGAATGAGCACTCAGGCATTAAACCTCTCTCCTTATAGACTCAAGTCTTTAATTTTGTCCTCAGCCTCGCTGCTTGCCACCCCCAAATGGTTTTGCCAAATCACCTGCTTGGCCCCCAGCTGTCCTTCCCAAAATATGTAACACGCAGCTGTGCCAGGAGAGCAGGGCTCTGAATCTGGGCGTACTTACTCTTCAGGTTTGTCTCGTGCCCTGGATGAGAAATGATTGCTTCCCCCTCACTGTTTATGCTTTAGATTATGTTTCATGAAGAACATTACCCTGTGACCATAAAAATAAATGCCAAAATTTTGGCTTTGCTATACAGATGTATTTTCTAATGAAGAAAAATGTGAAAGCCTGGCTGGCACAGGGGACATAGATCATTTTTTTTTTGAAACAAGAGGATGAGAAGGGCTGAATGTTCTGGAAATGGGGGAAAAAGCTGTTGCGGTTGTTGTTTTTTTTTTTTAACATCTCTGATTTCTTCTTTTTTTTCCCCTTCCTACTGGATGTAGAAACAGAATGAATAAAAACTCCAGCTTATAGTGTCGGCTAAGTTCTGCTGCATCCTTAATAAGTGTGTACGTGTGTGTTTACGAGAGAGAGGAAAGGGGGATCAGGAGAATTCTGCTTGACAAGTGCCAGTGTTTCAAAAAGAAGTCTAAGAAAGATGTTATCTCTGGCTCAGGCAAATAAATTTCCCCACTTAGCCAGTGTTTCCTGAACATTTTCAGAATTCAGCTCTCACCACAGACTGCATAAAATCCTGCCAAATAAGGGCTGAATTTCATGTAATACAATACTTAAGAAAAAGAGAAAGAAGAGAGGGGAAATGTAGAGATGAAAAGAAGCTGGACAAGCTACTGTCTGAAGTATTAAAATGTAAAATAAGCTTTAGAGCTGTAGCAGGGGGAAAAGCCTTTTACAGATACAAAGAGAACACTGTGTATATTTTATCAGCTACAATGACGTGAAAATTGTGAAAATACTGAACTTGTTGATTGAAGAGGGTTTTTCTGACACTTTCATGGAGGTTCAGTACTCATCCCAACACCCTATTTAGGTAAAAAAAAACCCACAAAGCTAGAGAGGGAAGCTCAGTCAGTCTTTTTCCTGTTGTAGAGCAAAAAGCACACAAAAGCTCAGACAATACGCACCTCATCTGCACTAATGTAAGCATCCCATCCAGCTCTAGCACACTGAATTTTTATAGCCTTAGCATATATTTTCTGTGTTTAAGATTTATGTAGCTATATGCAGATGTGCATTCCTCTGGCACACCAGAAGTAGATGGTTTATGCATATATACACTTTATGGGAAAGCTGTTTGTATGTGACCAGGATGCCCTGTTAAATGCTCTGGTGCCACTGTCATCCTGAGGAGTTCACTGAGGTTTTTACCATGGATTTCCCTGGAAGAAGAGCTGGTCCAGCTTCTGCTGCTTTTCATAATTCCAGCACTGTGTGGCTCTGTGTGAATCCTGCAGCATATTTGGAGGGCTGCATGATCACAGAGATGATGTTGCAGTGTTTGTGTGTAACTGTGTGCATATGGGCACAAATGTGAATGTTTGGATATGTGTGTGTGTGTATCTGCATGTGATTATCAATGTTTAATAGTAATAGATTTCATTGGTAACGTGATGGATCAGGAAAACCTGACAGTCTGCATGTCAACATCTATTCCTATATGTATAATGCATACATATATCATGGGTGTATACACTATATAAAAGCGTAATTTTTATTTTTTTTGCTGAGATAATGTTACTGAAAATAAAAAAAAAAAAAACAACAAAAAAACCTCAAAACCTTTCCAATTCCCTCCTTCAACTTCACTCCCATTATTTATCACAGTGTGTTTTTTGAATGCATTTTTCCAGTGTTTACTCGGTTGTTTTTTTCCTGAGCCTACTGGACTGCCTTCAGAAGTCTTTTATTGCCCATCCATTAGAAGAAGGAGAGAATTATCCCCTACATCAGGAAAAGCCATCTCTTTTCCTTCTTTCCCTTCAAATTACATAAGTAAAGTGCACATTTTTGAATGTTACTGCTGAATGAATTACAGTATTGCAAGCAGATCAGAACAGCCCGGACACTGGGTGTACTGGGAGAGGTGTGTGGAGATGGACAGAGTTAGGCTTCTGTAGGTACAGTATGCACAACGGGGTCCTGAAATGGTTTTATATAGATTATTAGTTCTTTACAGGGCAACAGAGCCACTGCTCATTATTGGCTAGAGAAAATAACCTCTCAGGTCATCAGTAACTGGAAGCAATTTTAATGTTGCCTTTTCCTCAGTTTAAATACTTATATGCTATTGTTTAATATTAATAAATATTTTTGATGGTATAATACTTTGGTGACCTTTATAATTGACGAGCACTATAATATCAATTTGAAATAAAAACATATTAACTTATATATTCTGACCAAATCAGATTAAGGTCACATCAAATATCATCCCTATGGTCCAAATTTACTCCTGGGTAAATCAGAGTAACTCCATTAAAGTCAGTGTGAGTTTCTATCTATCACACTTGATTAGTAAGAAAAATGAATTTTACCATATATGGCATTTCTTTTGCACTGAGCACTGTGGTCACCGTGACTGAAAGTTGTCTTTCTCCATTTTACTTTTGTAGGAATGTGTCCCACAGCAAGTATGTGGGTTCTGACTGAAGAATAGCAGGGGTACCACTCTTGATACACTGCTTGCTTTCTGCATAGTCGGGGAGACATAGAGAGGTTAAATTAGGAGTGCAAAGTAGCAGGGGTTGGTTTAAAAAACCTGGTTTGTTCTGAATTAAAGTCAATTAATTAATTGGGCCAGGAAGAAACTAAAATCAGAGCTGGGTCTGGAGGCTGAAGGAATTGGAACCTTGTAGATGCTGGGTCAATTCATAGGTGTGACGGCTACAACAGCATCAACCCAAAGCCCACTGAGTTTGGAGATAAGTGATTTTAAGTGAAAAAACACTATCAGAAGAGAGGGTAGCTGGGAAAAACAATGAAAAAAAAAAGTGGTTGTGCCATTTTAGATCTCATAACCATTCACCTTTTGTTTTCTGCTCATTTATACTATTTCTGTGTTATTGGTGGGTAGGTGTTGAAAGGAAATGCTTTAACCATGTTGCATCTTAAAAATAAAGGGGATAATGACTTGAAAATTATGATTAATTTTCCTTTGAAGTTATTTGACTTCTTCTCTCAGTCCTTTGCCTGCATATATTTTCAAGGGGGTAAAGCACATCAGGGGAGGGAACGCGCAGCAGGAGCGGCTGCGGCTCACAGCAGCCAAGTTGCCATTAGCAAGCAGCATAGCCTGGAAAGAACAGATCTGTGGAGTGAAATTGTTGATGCTGAAGACATGCCTTTCTGTAGTGTATGCCCTGCAAATTTTTTAATATGTGCTGCTTCTCATCTGCTGTTGGAACCCAACATCCAGCAGGAGCAGGAGCTGGAGCAGGAGCAGGAGCAGGAGCAGAGAGGTGTGTGCTGCTGATTTATTTGGAAAACTGAACAGGCATTTTTAGAATTCTCCATGATGCAAGCTGAAATGCAGTAAGTGGAGAAGTTAGGAGATTCACTTCAGAAGCATATTCCTGCTTTGAACTAAAGTATTGGTGTAGATGTCCCCTATGCCTGGAAGTCTTTGCTGCTGTCAGCTCTAGTACATTCACTGTGCTTCAGCAAATGTAATGCTTTCCAGCCTCTGGATAATCACTAGGAGTATGATTCCTTTGTCAACACCTTGTGTTTGGATACTCTGGTAAGGGTAGGTGAACCACTGCAAAGGGTTTTGGAAGGAATTCAAATCATTCATGATCCCAAATAGATATGTTTCTGTCTTGGTTTAACTTTGTTGTCCTAATAAGAAAATTAGGATAAATCAAAGAAAATGGCAGAAATAAAAATCATATTTTCCTGAAATATTATTGGAAAGAAAAGTTTTCTATATCATCATGGGTATTTAAGGCAGCTGAGCCACCAGTGAACATGGGAAAACCAAGTTTTTAAGGAAGTAGTCCTGAATTCCTTTACTAAAGAGAAGGCAGCTTTGCTTGGTATGGATAAGAGGCACACCACCAGCTCAATTGCAGTAGCAAGGTCAGTGGTTCAGTCATGCAGGGGCTCTAGAGCATTTGTTACTGTTATTGTACTGGTACGTTCCTCCCACATTGACAGGTTTTCTTGCTAGCATAGGCAGCATCAATATTAATTTTGTAAATGTTTATCTCATGTAATGTATATGATTAAGACTTGTTTGGATGTTCTGTGCTGATTAAACCGAGACCTTTCTATGCCAACAGCCCTGTGGCATTGAGTTACTGTGAGAAAAACAACGTGTGACAATGTTGGGGGAACACAGCTGAGCATACATACTTTGTCTAGTGCACTGGGTTTTCTCGAATTCTCTGTATTTTTGTTGCCACTGATAGAGCCACATACAAAACCAGATTTGAATTATCAAATGTCAATAGTATATTTTCACTTACTGAGTCTGTAAGCGACATGCCATTTATGGCATCCTTGGAATAATGTCTATTTCTTTAACTTACACATTCTGTGAGGTGGTAGATGTTTCCCCCTTGTCTGGTAGCATTAGAATTGCACTTTTAGACTCATGTGACAAATGCTGTGAAATGCTCACTTTTAGTCAAGTTTCACTTTATGTTGAAAATAGCTATGGAATTCACAGGTTCCTCAAAATATTAGCTCTTAGGTGTCTTGGACCAGGCTCACTCTTTGTAAAAGTGTTCATTGAAACTGATGAGAACTGACCTTGATTTCATGGCATAGTCATTACCCTCTGGTAATCTAGAGATGTGAAAGGAATTGGGAGGAAGGAAATGTTTCCCACTTTTGTACATGTCACACAGCTGCAGCATACATGATTCAGTAGCCAAGAAAAACATTTTACTGCTTGCCTGCTGAAGTGATATAAATTAATTTGTTTCACCCTTTTTCCAAACAAGTCATGAAGAGGCATGACCATCAGCTACCATCTAGACCAGTTGTTCTCAGATGCTCTTAGTGTACACAAATGTTCTGTTGTTCAACTAAACCATTACCATAAAGTAATCTTTGCATTTTCGAGCTCTTCATTGGAGAGGAATGAGTTACTTCAGTTTGAGGAATACTGTGCAATAGACACTGCATGAGATTGAAGGGGAATTTTTGAGTCCTACTCCTTAGTCTGACTTGTGGTCTGGGTCTTAGATTATTTATCTGCAGGACTTATATTTAGTATTTGTTAAGCATATTCAAATATTTAAGCTTGAAAGCAAAGTATGACTGCAAATTCATTTTTATTCTTAGTACTATTGCTATCATTATTATTATAATTATTGAGGTTTCACAAAATTAAGTATGTCAATTTTGGAGGGTTTATTAGCTTTTATGGATCACGTTTTTACAAGTAAATTCTTGCTTTTGGTTTCTGTTTCACTCTTTAGTTACAAATAGCACCAACTATCCTTCATTAGTTATAACCTTTAGAAAAATAACCAATGAACTCATTCACCTCAACAGTTACTGTACATGTCTGGTTTTTATTTACCCCTGTCTGTTCTGTTTAAACACAAAGTGTGTGTGTATGTGTATTTTCAGCAAATGCACATTTTTATTTAGTGATGGGGAGAAACTACCCTGCACTGCGGGTCCATGGGTAAAGAAAGTAAAACCACAGGACGTGGTAATACCTCTAACACTTTTAAGTGTGAGTACTGTATGGGTAGGTATGAGTGCCTTAACTCCCCAAGTCTTTGATTTTTACAGGCTGTGAGAGCTGCTCTGTCTGTCTGTCTATCTACCACTGTGTGCTGTAACTGGGGCCGCTGAAGCTGACTTTGGGATTACAGCTGGTGTTTTAAGGCCGATTGTAACAGAAACTGTAAGATCAGCAGAGTAAAAAAACTATATCTCTTCAAATGGCATTTCATGTTTACTGTTGAGGTTGTTTTCCTTGGAGAGTTCATATTAAACTTTGCCTATAAAAAATTCAGACTTGCCTAATATTATTGCAGCTCTGCTTTCAGGAAAGCTGTGCTGTGATCGCTCATGAAGCCAGGCTTGCAGCACCAGGCATTCTTTTTCTGGTTCTGCATCTGTTCATGGCTTCATGTACTATCCAAAGTAAAAGCCTCTTATCAGCCACCAAAGGGCCTGGTATTAATTTGGCCATTACAACACGTAGTCACAAAATATAGCAGAACTAATATAAGGGAACTTTTTACAGAAGCTGAAATTTTACTGTGTGTTAGGACAGGTGATTTAGGTTGGCTTGTGCCTATTAGGACGGGTTTCACTGTAACAGTAATCTAACCTCGATACAGTTCCTTTCATCTACAGGATCCCAGAGTGCTATGCAAACCTAGCAAATTGGTATGAAAAACTGTATGGTGAACACTTCATACAAGCCTGGAGTGAA
This sequence comes from Zonotrichia leucophrys gambelii, assembly GCF_028769735.1. Taxonomy (NCBI): domain Eukaryota; kingdom Metazoa; phylum Chordata; class Aves; order Passeriformes; family Passerellidae; genus Zonotrichia; species Zonotrichia leucophrys. The sequence goes on along the minus strand of NC_088172.1, from coordinate 3,089,626 downwards.
ATGCAGCAGCTGTTCGACAGCATACAGTAATATTCCCAAACTCTTTAGAGAAGCAGTGATGAATGCTAAAAAAAATCAAAGACAGATTTTTTCAAAACTGGGTGTGTTAAAGTTATCTGCTAAAATACCTTTTTGGCAGCTAAATCCCGGTAGGTGGGCTTGGCTTTCACAGGTGAAGAGGGCTGGTATCTACCCTGAAATCTGTAAGAGCTGCAGGAAGATCAGTATTTCAGAGAAAAAACAGGATCTGAGCATCCTGAAATTCTGATCTCTGCACTGCTAATAACCTTTAATATGACATAATATTCTTCATAAGATAATTCAGATAACACATTCTGAAAGTTTTAACCTTTTTGTGAAGTTAACATGCTCTTTCATGCCTTTACGGAATTCTTATTAACACTGAAAGCAGCTTTGCCCCAGAAAATATAGGAGTTACAAAAATCCCCTTGGAACATGGTTTCACAGGGCTCCCACTTCAAGGGAAGGATGATAATGTGGAAGAAAAGCATATTTTTCTTCCCAGATCAAGTCACATTATGGAATAATAACACCACTTTCTTTGGTAGTTTGGTTTGATATTGAAGAAAAGTGAAATGGCACAAGGAAATAAAAGTCCATTTTTGTTGCCTATCCTCACCAGAGCTGGTGATTCCTCTGGCACCAGGGTTACACAGTGCATCCAACTTGCAGAATAGATGGGGCTGTTCTCTGCTCTTTCTGAGGGGTTTTTAGCAAATGATCTCCAGTGTCCCCAAAAAAAAATGCTATAGCCACAGCTATAGGTTATTTTATCTCTAGTGTTAACATCCCAGTTGGGATCCTAGAGGGAAAGAAATTTTTCACTTTATCAGTTAGGCAGGGAAAGAAATTTAATACAAGATATGCTTTCTATAAATGAAGGAATTCTACAAGTCCCCCCTTTCATTACAGCATTTTCTAAGTCTAACCTGCTTTTTCAGGATGCCTAAAAACTAAGTATTTTGGAAACAACATGTCTAGCTTTGCTTTCCACTTAAAGCATTTTTATCTAGTTAAATATTTCATCACTCCTTAGAAAAACCTCTGTCATTTCTGTTTCAACCGAAGAAATTAATTCATCAGTTCAGCCTGAACCTAGGAGTGATTCTGTCTGCCCCAACTTAAAGGGAGAGCTGAACTTCCCCAGCCCCACTCCTAGAGCAGATCTTGGCAGGATCCCCCTGTTTGAGGTCTCGGGGAGCCCGAGCTCCCCACCTGCGGAAGGGCGGCCGTGCATGAAGGAGCAGAGCTCTGGTGGGCAGGGGAGAAAGGGAATGGGGGCACTGCTGGGAGCCATTCATCCCAAACTTTAGCTGTCTCTGCCTGACTAATGATAACTAAGGGACGGAGTCTAATCTGAAATGTGCACTGGTGTGTGTCGTGAAAAATACACTACAAGGAAGGAGTGCATTTATCAATATATTCTTTACTGTTCGCCCTACGTTTGGTCCATGTCCAGCTTACTTTGTGGAAATATCTAACTGATAAAGGTCTGAATATAATTAGCCTGGAATTAGTGAAATAGTTACAAACTTTGTGGAAATATCTAACTGATAAAGGTCTGAATATAATTATCCTGGAATTAGTGAAATAGTTACAAAGCAAGGGGACCAGTTAATGGTCTGGTTTACTGATTTATCTTCCTACATAATCAATTTTGAGCTCTTCTTATTAATAAAGTGTTCACTTGTAATCAGTAATAACTAGTGCCAGCAGTGCAGTAGTTGAGAGACTATTTTGCAGGCAAAAATAAGCTGTAAACATAAGAAATATTGTAGCACTTTGATGTAAATAAAATTTTCCCTTAATAATTGATTAGTGGATGATGAGAGAAATAAACCTTACACATTAAATATTATGACTGACATAGCAGTTAAGTTCACTTGTGTCAATATATCATATATCACTTAATTTTTCAGTCAGTTAGTATCTTCAGAAAAGAACTTTCTGTGAGCCAAAATAATTAATAATCCTCTTTGAAGCATTTTAGTACATTCTTTAATAGCAAAGGAAACTATCAAAGCACCATTTTCTACCTGTGTGTCTCAGTTTAGCTTTATGTAAAAATTCAGATGTCTGACAGTCATAGCATCATAAAATATTTTGTCAGGGACATACTTTGGCAAACATTTTGTCACCTAGAAATTCCGCTGTAAATCTTGGAGAATATTAACACACAGGCTTTATTCTTGAGCCTGGGAGAGTGTCATTCTGACCTCTGTTTATTGCTATTAAACATAGAAGGTTTACTTTGAAGCATTCATTTAAGGAAGTGAGTTATTATTCCTTTGCTTGACCTTAGCCTATGAAGTATATATCATGAGGTTCCATAAGATCATCAGGCACAAGAAAATTGGTCTAGCAAAAGATAAATTTAAAAACAATCTTAAAATATTACCAAAAAACCTCAGGATGAGGCACTAATACTTGTGTGCTTATTACCTGTCTGTTAAAATAAGCATCTATATATGTTGAAAAAATATGTATTTAAAACTTGCCATTTCATAGGTAGTAATCCCTAACACAAGTATCTTGAAAGAAATCTTGTTGCTGAAGTTAACGTTATATGAGATATTGCTTATATTTATTACTGGGAAAACATTATTTTGAAAAGCATATAAAAAAATAGTTTTCAAGCTGTTTCCTTAATGAACTGGAAATAGTAACCCTGTCAAATGTAATACAAAAATAGTGTTATAAGCCTATGGCATCTATTTATTACCGGAGAACAAAAGCCTTCATCCATTTCCTTTAGAGAATGACATTTTTGTAATTCGCTGCCCATTTCATTTGTTCTAAAAGGACTTCTTAGGTTGACAAATATCCCACAGAAATGGCTTCTGATGCTTGATAGGATAATGTGCAGCCCCTTAGGACAAGGGCAAAGGCAGCAAACTTATCATCCTTTAGTTTAGCTTAGTATGGGTCAGTAACAGCGCCAGGGGTGACAGAAGATGTTAAAGTGTGGGAAGCAAGAACTAAGAGCTGTAGGAGGGTAGTTTTTATAGTTTATCCTTTCTTTCACCATGACGCTGCAGAGACAGCTTGAATCACATTGTTGATTTGGTTCACTGCACGCCACACTAACTGCTCCAGTAGGAGGGAAAAAAACACTTACGGGTCATTTTCCCCAATAGTGTGTGACATTTCAGCACTTATCCTATAGGAGGACGAAACACTTGCTTAATATTTTAGCTTGAAGTTCGTATTTTAAAGATGCATTATCACACTTGGAGGTCTGCTGTGATAAATTTGGAGATTATTGTAGTATTACCAATGTGAGGATTTTGGAGGAGAAAGTGTTCTGCATGTTTAATTGTCCTCTACATTTTGTTCTGATTTTTTTTTTTCCCAGCAAGGCAGGGTAAGAATGAACATTTGACTCCTGTGGAGTGCACATTTAAAAACAACAAACTAAACTTCAAAACCGTGATGATGACTTTCATTCATCAAGAGCTGAAATCCATCTTGGAAGTGTCATTTTAGAAATGTGTTTAACAGAGTCAGGTCTTCCTCAGTGGTGGCAGTGGTGGATGATTGCTTCTCAGTCATAGATCTTGTAAACTTTGTGCTGATATAGCGAGACATTCCACACAAAGATTTTCTGCTAAATCCAATTGGAGTGACTGAACATAATGAGCAAAATCATGTCCTCTTTCTAAAACTTGCAGCTAGTCTTACACTAACTAGCCTGCTTGCCCCAGCAAAATGCTTTCCTGCTGTCATTTCTTAGTTTCTATTCAGCACACTGAAATAATAAAAATCATAATTTTATTCCCTGATTAAAAGAAGAGTCTTCACAAACTATATCCAAATTCAATTATATTCATGAGAAAAATCTCATACTCCTGTAAATCGATTCTGATTGCATTGGATGAGGTAGTATAAAGTGCCATGAACCCAAATGGCTTGAGTTCAAACCAGATTTTTGTGCTCTCTCTGGTTGGCAGAGATTAGATGAAAGCCAGTCTCAGCCAGTTTACTCACCAGGTCAAATGTACTTGGCTAAAAAAAAAAAAGAAAAAAAGAAAAAAGAATAGAAAGAAAATATGACAGTAACTAACCCTAACAAACATTTGGAGCTTTTCTCCAGTATAGTTTTTTTCAATTACCTCTCTAGATTTTTTCAGAGATAACTTGAACCATAGGAGGATGCAGACTCCTGTCAAAATACCTGGAGATCCTCCTGGAGGGGTGGGACTTGAGGTGCTCTCTAATTAAATATAGTTCTGGTTTGTGAGTACTGGGAGTACCACTGATAGTAAGATGTAGGTTTCTAAATCACAAGCCAACTTCTGAAGATTCATATTAACTCTTATTTTTTTAATGGCTTTCTGCTGAAGGGAAGAAGTTTTGATAACTCTGGCATTGGAGTGGGAGGAACCTGATCTTTAATTTTTTTTCACAGAATTTCTCTGTTGTGAAGCAAAATTGAGGCAATACTGTAACCCATGCAGCCAAGATTCAGACTATGGATTTGTGAATACTTTGTACAATTGCAATAAACCTTTCATAAGTGCAACAAACTATTTTTATATTTCTACGGCAAGAAATATATTTCTTCAAAAGGTCTGCCAATAACCATTCTGTAAGCACTACCCTCGAGTACAGCTTGCAAACGCTCCTTGCCTGCACCAGACACACCCACTACATATTAATTACAGAAGCTGTCTTTGCTGCAGTACCCTTTCTGGTTGGATCAGACCTGTTTTACAAAGAAAGTGGAATAATTTGTTGGCGTAATGTATGATCTGAATTAATGTATTTTTAAGAATCAAATTATCCTGATGTGAGAGCCTCTAAAGGGACTGATATAGTGGAGAAGGACTGAAAGTTTTGACATGGTTTAATGAGCTGTATGCTAACTCCACCTGAGTAATTAACAGGCTTGACAGTCCTTTTGAACAGTGATATTCTCTGTAAGGATGTTTAATGCTCTAAGTATCAGCAGTGCAAAAGCCAAGACAGAGGCAGATTTGACTAGGGATTTTTTTGTCAAAGGAGTTTTGACTAAATTTTTTTTTCCACTTTATGAATGATTAAGGCCAATACTTTCAGAAGCAGTAGCTAATTTTTCAGTAATTCTGTTTTTGAGTGTGCAGTTACATGCTGCTTTCTCACAAGTTGTAGAGATATCATCTTGCCATTCCTTAAATATGAAAATATGGATGCAAAGTGACCCCATCTAACACAACCATGTGCAAACACTCTTCTGTGAGTAAAAGATAAATGATTCTGTGGCAAGCAATTTCAATACACTCTTTGCTGTAATTGTTAATATGTGCTAACATGCATATCATCTTATAAATCATTCTTTCAGAATTAAAAGAAATTGTTTTATACCCAGAAACAATGAGACGATAATATGATTAAATGCCGAAGCCTAAGCACTATTAAATTTTTTTCTCAACCAAAGCAATACCCTGAAATGGCAGAGCACAAATAATGTAGGGAAATTACAGACATATTCTAAACTTGGACAGACCATTAACAACTGACCAATGTCAAAGTCCAGATCCCTCAAAACTGCCCATCTTCCTGGTAGTGTACTCTTCACCAGTTCTTTTCTGTGCCAGTGAAAGGGGAGGTGAAGAAAGGTGAAGCCTCTCAGCTGTATAAGATGCAGACACGAACATTAAAAAATGCCTTTTATTTTCTTCCTAGACTTTCTCTTATTTTTCTCTCTTTCCTTGATTTTTGTAATCTGAAATTCTTGAATAGTTGTATCATATAACATGTAAATCTGTACACGTTGATGGCTGTAAGTTTCTGCTTAACAGATTTTACTCCTTACTATGCCTGTCACTGGTTTAAGCAATCTGTGTGTAATTGATTTCTTCAGTAAAACAGATAACATTTGCTTAAAGCTCCTCTGATGGCTTTACAGCCTCTACATTAGCAACAGCACTTCCATTTCCACTGGCATTCTGGCAAAATATAATTATTATATATCCATCACAGACAAAAAGGCAAAAAAAGTATCAGAGAGAATCAGTGTTGCATTTTTCCTGAGTTCAGCACTGCCCAAGCATCAGATTGTTCAGCTCTTACTGTGGTCACACTAAATGGCTGCTAATGCTGTCTCTCTCCCTGGCCCCATGCCATATACTTTTCTATTTACTGATTTAATATCAGAACCAATGATATTTGTGACTCAGAAATAAATAGGTCTTTAATTATCTCGCAGGTAAATTGACATATTTTTAACTTCAGCAGGAACTCCTCTCTAGGCAGAAATAAATAAGGAAAACAGAACTTATTTTGTACAGTATAAAATAATGACTTTTACATGTTCTACTTCAGATAATTAAGCAAAACAAAATATAAAACCATCCCTCAGGACTTTTTTTTTTTTTTTTTGCCTGGAAAAGACATAAAAAAGGGAAAATAAGACAGATGCATGGAGGAACTTAATTGTAGCATACAGAGAACACTCAAGGGACTGCAATGTGGCCTCTCTCCTCTTTTCTTCAGTGTTCTGTGGATTGCAATTAAGCATCAGAGTACTGGACAGTGGATGTTTCCAACTGAGAAAGGAAAGGCTGCACACTTGAATTTTTAAGTGGCATTATTATTATTTCCACGGCAATCACTACAGATTTCTAAAACAATTAACTTCCTCACTTTAGCACACATGAAGAAATAATATTCCCAGTTTCCAAGGATAAGCAGACAAGACATGTTTGTGGGATTTCAGCCACAAGAGAGGACAGGTTGTAACAGTGCACAAACTGCATTCTCGATGCTTGCAATGTACTGGATCTCAAAAAAGGAAAAAAGTGGATTTTTCTCTCTCTCCCTCGGAAATCAGAAGTGAGAGAAAGCCTTCCTGTCTGATCCTCTTTCTGACCCTAAGCAACAAACATATGAGTGATGAGTGAAGGTCATTCTCATCAGGCACAGAATAAAAAGCTCCTGAAAAGCAATACTGTTCCATCTGAGCTGAATCAAGGAAAGGACAGAAATGCATGCTCAACCTGGGCACGCTCCTCGTGGGTATAAATGGTTTTCTGGATTGGTGCCAGGGTGTTCAACACCTAACAAGATCTGTCCTCGGTGAATACCCAAATGTGATCGCCTGAAAATGAATTGTGCTGTGTAGGCCACTACAGCATCTTGGCATGTTCCTGCTGCTGGGTGCCCCAGCCAAGGACCTCCCTTTACCCTGGGCGTGTGCACACAGGGCAGTGCTCAAGGCAGGTAGGAGGTAGCTGTTCTCTCTGTGTGCATGCTATGGCAAAAATAAATGTTTGCAGCTCAGGGAATATCCTGGAAAAATAAAAAATACCTTCACCTATCCCCCTGCTTTTTCTTTTTTTTAATTTTATTTTTTATTTTAATTTGAGCTTTTTAATCTTGTATACGTTTTCAATGAGAGAAAAACTGCGTGCTGAAAGCCCAAAAAGTGAGTATTTGATGAATCCAAGATGTTAGGGGAGAGTGAGGTTTCCAAGTAAACTAAATAAATCAGATATACAGAATGTTAAAAAAAAAAAAGGTGTGTTTCACACTGATGTGGCAAAAAACAGAATTAAAATTTAGTTCCCAGCTGAGATCTGACTCTCGCATGTGTCTTGTAGATGCACTTTAAAGAGGAGCTACATTCCATTTTCACAGAACAAATATGGTCTGGTAAAAGCACTGGGAAAAGTTACTGAGTTAGGAAGTGAAGGATAGAGCTAGTTCTGGACATAATATTTTAGGTTTTGTTTCTTGCTTAATTATTGATCTGTTCATTCACAAAATTACAGACAAAGATCTATGATTGTTAAAACATTAATACTTCTATTTTAAACAGTAAATTGTTCTTGTCTTTCACTGAAAGATGGCTGATGTGGTTTGGTGTGATACAATTTTACATCCCAAATAGCTTCTCGGGGAAATGTTATAGGCTGGTTTGAAATGACAGTACTGAGGGTGTTTTTTCCCCCTTCAGCTTGCAGAAGGTGCTAAAACAGTGATCCTCAGCTGTGAGGATCTCAAAACCTCTTGCTCAGAATTAAGATTCATGGCAGTTTAGTGAGAGCAGAAAAGATCTCTGTGTGAGAGGCAGCTGATATTTTTCTCCCACCATAAATCTTGATTTCAAAACTCTGATTTCAGAAGTGGGAAAACTGAAGCCCAAAGAGCTTAAGGGGAAAACTTAAAAGCACTTATTTGGCCTAGATTCAACAGTGTTAAACTAGCTTAGATACTTGGGCACCTGAATACCACCAGCTCTCAAAGACTTTCATATTACAAGCTCTGAAAAATTAGAATATGCAGATTTGATCATATTGCCCCTTTGGCAAGGAGGATTCAGGCTTCAAGTATGTGAGGGGGAGAAGATGGCCAAGATCTGATGTGAATGCGTCTATGTAACTGAAGATGCATTTAAAAACTGATTTAATTATATCAGTTAAAAAACCTGGCACATTCACTCTTAATTCATCTTGCTTCTATTGATTTAGCAAGAGGCAGTGGTTTAGTGTGGAACCTGCTGTTTGGTCTGGAACTTGCCTGACTTCTCCCTGATTTTTAATAGATGGCAGAAATGGAGCCTCCTGGACCACTGTAGGCACTGCCCAAGGAGCCAGCCAAGGCTTCCCTCCCTCTGCCTCCTCCTTCTGCCTGAAATCTGAGAGGTGCTGGACTTGCCACCCCTCTATGGTTATGTCAGCAGTCCTGAGACAGCAGCAGGCAATGTAGTGATTTTTCTTTCTCTCCAGCAAAGGAAATAAATTAGAGAGCATTTATTACAGACCTGACAAATCAGGTGTTGCTATTGCTGCTGCCAAAGCATGACCAAAATATACACTTATAAAAATAAAGATACATCTACTGCTTGGAGGTTACCAAGCCACACTGCAGAGTAATACAGTTACTTTGGATAGCATGTGGTCCTTGTTTTGGTTTGGCCCTGGCATGTTTCTTCACATGACACTCATTCACCTGCCTTGGGACTATCCAGGAGCAGCATCCCCAAACCAACAAAATACTGCAACTGGGACAAAATGGGACAAAAATGTAGACAGGCCCTGTCTAACCTCTGTCACAGGTTTCTCATCCTTGCTCTGCATGTTTTCAAGGGTGTGAGTAGAAAGTGTGAATACTAGTGATCAGTCCTTGAGGATGGATTGTAGTCTACATAACCCACTAAAAACCAAGAATTACCCACCTGTTTAGAGTGAGGACAGAATTGAGGTATGATATCCAAAAGTAACCTGGCACTATGATTGCAGACACAATTTTTACACTGCTTAAAGCAGTTTTATTCTCCTGTCATGCTTTGAGCCTGGCACAGAGCCAGTGCCCCCATGAAAATGCCCTCTCCCTGGTGTCTACTGTGAGACGTGACCAGGAATAAGCAAAACAGGCTCCAGCTTAAACATAAAGAAAACTTTATTACCTAATCTACAGAAAAATAGGAAAAAACTATAAGGAAAAAAAAAATTGAAAACCTTACAAAAACACTTTCCTCCTCCCCACCACCAGAATTTCCCAATCCGATACATTCTCCCAAATCACCAACTGCCCAGCCTGGCACCACCCTTCAGTATACTCAAACTTCAGTCCATGAAGAGGAGAGGAGTCCTTCTCGCATCATAGGCTTCCCCTGGAAACACACTGAAACCTCGTGTGCTTCCCTGTCACTCGGCACCACCCGGAAAGTCCTTTTGCCGCTTGTGACATCTTCCTTCCATGCCCAGTGCTCTCACCACTGTGCATGGACCAGAGCTGCTTCTAGGGCTGTCTTTTAAGGATGCCTTGTCTCACTCCAAAAAGGCACAGTCTCTGCTTTAGGACATCTGTCCCCCCACTATTTTTCCAACCCCCTGGGGCCGAGGGGTCCCCATGATGAACCCTCCTGGTTCTGAGGCACTGCCTCCCCCCAAGTGCAGTCTCTCTGTCACAGGAACAAACTGAGTCCATGGCCACACAAGAAAAGTCCAGCCAAAAGGCCACTCTAATCATCTCTCCCCACTCAGTCGTCTCTACATCTTTTGGGCCAGGTCCTTGTCTCATCTCATCTCCTATCTCCCTTCTTATTCAGCTCCGAGGAGGATCAGCATTTTTGCAAGGCCCCAATCATGTAAGAAAGGGGTTAAAACTTCCAGTCTCTGTCTGTCCCAGAAAGCCGATATTCCCACACGCGCTGCTGCTGCTGCGGCAGGCCGGGCTGCACCCTTCCCCCCTTCTCCTCCTGGGCCGGCTGCTATCACATTGAGACACCGGCTCTCCCTCTCTCTCTCCTGGGAGGGCTGGGAGGGGATGGCTGCCCGATGTCTCTTGGGGCTCTTCCACCCTTCCATCCTCGAGGGCCTTCTCACCCCCCATCTCTGTCCAGGCCCCGGGCCTACCGCATGGCTGCCCCTCCCCCGCCCAGCAGCAGCGGCTGGACAGGGGAGGGAGATCTGACCTCTTCGCCTGGACGTCCCAAGAGGCCTCTCAGGGCTGAAGCTCTGCTTTTTAACCCCTGTGTATTCTCGGAGGTGTGTCCAAACCGCACTGGTCACACCAGGTGCCAATATCAAACTCCGAGCATCCATTGGTTTGACCACAGCATCCCAGAATTCCCACTTCTTCCTGGTCAAACCACCACATCTCCCCTTTAAACGACTCCCTAGGCTGGAACAATCAGTGTGTACTTTAATCCACAGAGACAGTTTTGTAATGGATAGCTGCTATCATGTTTTTTACTCTTATCCATTAATGGCTTGCACAAATTAGAACTGAGGAAAGACATTCTGTGTATGTTAACTTGTACCTGACTCTCACTGCTGAAGAAGCACCTTTATTAGCATTTGTGGAGCAAAGCTGTCTCACTGCCTCTGGCTCCCTGCACCAGCAAGGGCTGTCTCTTTCCTACTCACAGACAGGGAAAGAGGCCAAAATAGACATGACAGCTTCTTTAAAGGACACTTCAAATATGTCTAAGATCATATTCTACATTTTGATGGAGTTTTCTTGATTTTAAAAAAACTGCTAATATTCCAAGGCTTCGGTATTTAATTGCTGATTTCTTTCATGTGCCTAGAATTGCTCCAGAAACAGATATTTAACCTCTTTGTCCTCACTGAGAGATCCAAAAACCCTCTTTTCTCAGGCCTAGCTTTATTGGTCTGTGCAAAAGTCAAAAATGCAGATACAGATATTCAAACTCAGTTCTTCCAATAGGTCTGTAGAGAGTGAGCAATTGCTCATGGTGAACCAGGGTAGTAAATAAAAGTTCTGAAAGTCTAAACTGTGTGGCTTATTTCCTTCTTGGAACTACACTTGGAACTACCTGAGAGTTTCCATGAGATACCACAACTAGTAATGAATCTTTTGCCCTTCTCTACTTTTTTTTAGGGTAATCTCAGGTGTCTCTTCTCTTTCATCTCCTTTCTTCTTTTCAGAAATTAAAAGACAAAATAGAGGGCTATTTGTTGTTGTCATACCTAACTGGTAGAAAAAAAATATATAGCAGAATCATTAGGAATAAATTTTATTTCTTTCAGTTTTTTAAAAAGAAAACTATCTGGTACCTTTATCCTATTTAATTTTTAAATGTAGCAAGGAAGTTTTTATTTGTTATGTATTTCCCTGGGCAAGCTCTTAGAAATGCCTGTAATACTAGAAAGAGTTCTTAATGTTTTCCTGTCCTCCCTTGTATCACAAGCCTTATTACCATCACTCACTTTTCAATTCCTCTTACCTGTTCCATCATGTTTTTACAAAGCAGGGACTGACATGTACTATGGGGGGGGTTTTGGTGTCTCGTCAAATTTGGCACTTAGCCTTCGTAGGAAAAGAATATTAATATTCAATAAAAATGACACAAGTTTGAAGTTTGGCAGTTCATCAACTTTTGAATTATTCCCATGGGGAGAGAAAAAAAACACAGCTAAGTTTTTTTCCTATGTTGTTCAGAGAAGTTGAGGGCAAGAGGATTAGTTTTTTACTCTTGTCATAAATCCAAAATGGCTGCAAGAATTTTGCTCAAACTTTTTAAAAAATTACTTTGGGAACAAGTCAAAGTGTGCTTTTTAATAGTAACCATGTAATTTACTGTAAAGAGGCTGACAACTGAATTGAGAAGTGGAATTAAATTTAAAAATGTGTTTGAGTGTGCTATCCTTCTCTGCAATGGCAGGAAATTTTTTCATAGCGTATGTCCAATCTTTCACTTAAAAAGGCAACTAGTGTCGAACCTGCTATTTTCTTGATGAATGAAAACAGTTTTCTGCTGTTGAACTGATAATAGGCTTTTATTATACTAACATGAAGACATCTTCACCAAATCTATCAAGAATCCAGTATGTAAGTAGAGTATACAAGCTATCTACTGGCACTTTTCCCAGGAAACTGATTTATCTTTTCATCAACAAATAGCTACTGCTACTGCTTAATCGGGCAATATTTGTGAGATGTCATTTTAATGGGGGCATATTTGGTCAATGTCAAGTGACTTAAGTGATGTTTTAAGTAAGCAATTCCACACTGAGATTCCCACTGATCACTAAAATAGTGAGATATTTCAGCTTTGGTATTTCAAGATGGAAACTAATATTAAAGTATTACATGGATTCAGCCATGCACTGGTGCTCCATACTTATTTGCCTATACAGTTTTTACCTTCTGTAAAACTAGGGAAAACAATGTCTTATGTTCCATTACTGCAAAAAAGTGATTAAATCATCAAGGCTGGTTAGAACACCTCTCTAAATCTGCATTAAAATTGATGAGAAACTTTCCTAGGTAACTGTACCAGCCCGAACTGATCACACTGGTCACAGATGTGACTTCCCCAAGCAGAGGCTTTTACAGCTGCTTTTTGTGCAGAATGAAGGAAGAGTAAATTACCTCATTCTAATTAACTTGGGACAAGCAAAACAGGAAACAAACCTTAGGTTGTGTGATAAGGACTTGTAACACAGAACTCCCTCACACAGAGGGAGAATTCAGGCTGTTGCAAACTCCTCAAAGCCATGTTCAACAGTACCACTTTAAGTCTTTCTGCAACAGGCTTTGTATCCCATGACACATTACAGTCTCTTGTTGATACTGAAAGAGTTAATGTTGCTGTAAGGATCTTTCTTTCATGGCCATCCCCAAGGAGTTGAAAACTGATAATGGGCCTGCCTACAAATCCAAGGAATTCAGGAGCTTCCTGCAGCAGTGGGGAGTAGAGCACAAAACTGGCATCCCGTACTCCCCTACAGGTCAAGCCATTGTAGAAAGAACTCACCGTGATATTAAAAGAGTCCTAGACCAGCAACAACAGGTTCTGAAGGTAGAACCTCCCCACATCCGGTTATCCAGGGCGCTATTCACAATCAATTTTCTGAATTGTTCCTTTGATAGCCTGAACCCACCCATCCTACGCCACTTTGTGGGGAGCAGTCACAGGTTGATGAAAGAAAAGCCTCTGGTTTTAGTAAAGGACCCTGAGACTTGGAAGACGGTGGGACCTTACAAATTGGTTAGTTGGGGACGTGGATACCCCTGTGTGTCCACCCCCTCTGGTCTAGAGTGGGTTCCTTCCAAATGGGTAAAGCCCTATGTTCCCAAGGTCTCAGAGAAATGTACAGAAGCGCCCCAGGTTGCTCACGCTGCCTGGAGAAGGAAACACCGCACGCATTCTCTGGAGGAAATTCCATTTAAGCCTCCTATCTGGAACACTTTGTAATATATGTCTGTCTCAAGTTCTTGTACCGGTTTAGATCCCACTGTTCGTGTGTAGCCTCGACACGCCATGAGACCGAGCCTGCTTCTCGTCCTACTCGTGATCATCCCGCCTGCGATCTCCTGCATAGTGCCACAGCCCAAAGCATGTAAGGACTACCTTGGCAAAAGCTCTCAGACGTCAACAGAGAAACTGATGACTGGCTGAGTGGACTGTTCAAGGGCAGGTTGGGATCTATTCTGAAAACTGTGGTTTTAGTACTGTTTATTTTAGTTATTGTTATTGTAGTTGCTAGCATTGATTTTGGACTATTCAAACACATAGTTCTCAAGTTAATTTCAAGCCCATCTCCCCCTCTTGTAGAGGTAGAACCGATTTCACCACAAACCCAGTCCCCTTCTTTTTAAACAAAACCATGGGGAGATGTTGCAGTGTGTTGCAATTTCCTGTTTTACTTCCCAGTCCCTTCCCAGGTGTGGCAATACCCCTCTGCCTTCCCCCTCGCCCCCTTGCTGAGTGAGTTCTGTTAATCAGGCTTAACATTCCAGCAAGGCCTCGTGTGGTTGGTCAAGTTCAAAGGATGCTCTTCAGGCCTGGGGGTCATTGGCCTGTCTATGTGTCCCTCAGTTCCCTGAGACCCTCCTCCTCCCACCTGGTTGGTGCTCACCTGTCCCTTCTCCTTCCCCTGTCCCTGGGCTTAAATTGAGCTTGGACCATGTGCTCACCATTCTGTTGGAGCTGTTACCTAAGATTCAGACGTCTGTGACCATGGAATAAACTCTGGATATTAACCCTCTGACAGAATCTGTCTCCTTTTTCTCCTCACCTTCGCCTGAAGCCTTCCCACCTGATGCAAACTGAGTTTCTACAAGCCTGGCTTTGTTTCCGCCTTTGGCCCAGGAGCAAGGGTCAGACAAAGCCCAGGCACAATCTATCTGGTAATATTGGGATCATATTCCAATACGCTAAGACTTTGATTTCACAAAGAATCAAGACTTTTATTATAAGCACCTCCTTAAAAGCCAAGCTCATAAACTTAACCATGCCACTGAAAAAATTCAGAAAGCTGTTTATGCAGGGAGTTAGGATTAGACACATAAAACTGTGACACTTAGACATTGCTTTTTACAAGAATACATAGATGTATGTTATTATTTGATAAAGAATATACATAATTAAAATATACTGGTTGTTTTCTGTTTTTTAAGATTTCTCTTAAGGCAGCAGTATTCTACAAAGGTGCCATCAAGAACAATAAATGTTATTAAATAATTCTATAAAATTTATGACATACATTGTCTCAGTAGAATATTTCATGCTTTGTGTTTTCTGTGCTTCTTATACTCTAAGGTGCACTTGTTAAGATAAATGAAGCCTAATTTTCTAAGGCTAATGTCACTAGAGTATTTTCCATTATGACAATAGAACTAGTAACACAAACAAAAATATTGTTGAACATCAAATCATGAGGCAGAATCTTAATGCTGTGAGCTCACACAGTAAGATACATGATAGAAATGTAATGCCACAGAAACTGTGAAAATATTGAAATAAAACCAAATCTTAACCTCATCATATTATGTTAAGACTTCCTGAGAAGACCCTGTGAAAGTTAAAAGGCCTCCCAGGACACTAAAACTGATATTCCTTTTAAGGCCCTTTGTTAGTATTACTCTGTGCAGGAAAACATCTTGACCATACATGGTAATCAAGTCCATAATATTCCAATTGAATGTTTTGCCCAGGAAGATGTGTATTTTGCATATGCATATTGAATGAGCTGGAGTATAAACAAATACTTTTTTTTTAATGCAGCTTTCCCGGATGAGAAGAATTGGTTTCATAGCCTAAAGCTATGAAACAGGGTCCTTTTGTGCTGTTTTCTAAGACTGCAGCTAGTCTATTGCTGCATTTTCTTGATTTCTGTTGTTTTTAATATTTTTTTTAATCCTGAGGGGAGTGGAAGAATTTTGGTTTTTCTGATGTTTAACTGCCAACCAATCAGTTTCACTTTGATCCCTGGGAAAATCATAGACCAAGTTCTCTTTGAAGACTTTTTTAGGCCCACAAATGAGAAGGTGGAGACTGAGAAAAGTCTACATGGATTAACCAAGGGTAAAATGCTTCTGGCTTCCCTGATTGCCTTCTAAAATTAAATGTCTAGGACTGTGGATGACAAAAAAGGGATGGGTGCCATCTGTCTTCACTCTACCAAAGCTTTCACCATAGTATTCCACTGCATCCTTGTATCCAAACTGGGACATTCTGGTCTTGATGAATAAACTGTGAGGCGAATGAAAAGCATTGTGTACTGACAGGATACCAGTGCACATGTGGAATTCCTTGGGTGTCTGTCCCAGGACTGTGCTCTTTCAAGTCTTTATCATGGAATTTCTCTTGTCATGAGGATGATTGAGCACTGAGGTTCTCCAGGCTGCCTGAAGAAGTTGTGAGATCTCTGCCTTTGAAGCTTTTTGAAATCCAAAGGAAAAAAGGGTATTGACCACCTTGTTGACTGTGTTTTGAGGAGTCAGGTGGACTAAGTGACCTCTCTAGGTCTCTTTCAGAATGTTCTGCTCAATGCTTCTAAGGATTATGGATTTTTCATCTTTGGTCCTGATGTTTTGTGTGTTGGTTTTCATTTTTTACATGTTTACATGTTTTATGTTTTTCCTCTAATGAGCTGAGATGGAAACAGTGTCCTCTAGCAGTAAATACCTAGGTGGGACAAGGTTTTTCTCTTGAATGACTCTAAGCATACAATCTTAATTACTGTGAACTATATATGAAAAAGAATCATATCTGGGAAGTAAAATAAGATTCTAACTCCATGCTTAAGACCTCACCTCTTACATTTCTATAATACTCACACCTGTGTCATATTTATATGCCCAGTACTAGCCTGATCAAAAGTGCAGGTGTGAGTTCATACATTTGATTTCTAGGCCAGGTTGACAGGGAACACTGGAGTTTCCTTTTAACCTTTCCTTACTGTGCAGAAGCAATTAACTCATTGGGATCATCTGTGCATCAACATCTATCAAATTCTCTACTATCACATGGAACTAGGTTATTGATTTCTTAACTACCACCTTTCTGTGGAAATTTATTATTTTTGGTCTTGGCACATTTAAGTAGAAGAAAAAAAGCAACCTTCTTCTCCCCACTGACTGTGTAGGGGAATTTAGGTATGTTCTTACTAATGAGGATTAGTATACTGGGTGCTTTAAAATTAGATTCAAGTTAAGTGCCTAACCTGAGTGAACTTGATCCTACCCTCAGTCATTAATGGATTATAATGATATCCATTTTACAAAAAAGCTCACTTAGAATGGGTGTTAGCAGATTCTGTTTGAAATTTTCAAAAGCAGCAAAAGTTACTTGGATGACTGCTCTCATTCATTTAAATGAACTCATAGGAAGCTCTCAGAAAATATTCTTCAGGACAGAGGGCATCATTCTTCTGTTTCTACAGTGCCTTGGCAGAGCAGTCCTAATCTGTGACCAGGCCTTCTGCATGTTCCCTGCAATATGTGTAGGACTAAAACTCATAATAAAATAAGATGATAAATCTGTTCATTAGTGAAGGATATATTTCTTCATATCAACTAGCCAGGCAGAGAGAAAAAAAGAGACAAGCAGAGACAAGCTTTAGATCATTAACTTAGTTTTATATTCAGATCATTTAACATTATATTTTCTGTAGTTTACAATTTGAAAAACTGAACAGGTTAATTTTGTGTCTGAGGTGGTACGCTTGTCTTCCATATACTTGAAACATACTTTTAGGTAAAATATAACTTGAAAAGCTAACTTAAAGAACAAAGGCATTAAAATACATGACACATAGAAGTCAGGAAATTGCAAACAGTTGTCAAAGCAAGCATTCTTCTGTATCTCTAAGAGTATTCTCCCTCATTAAATACTTTATTTAAACAACAGCCTTTTAAAACATTTCACATTGGTCATTGGAATATAGTGACTTTTCCTGTCATTCTTTAATATTTTTCCCCTTGTATCTTTTGCTCACTATTCTCCTGCCGAAGGCAATGGAAGTCAGCTTAAGTCTGTCCAGACCCCTTCCCAAGTGAGGTAGGTGGTAGCCCAGAAGATGGGAGAACAGACACATGCCAGCTGTAAGTCAAGGGAAGAGAGAGGTGAATGAGCTTGTTATTTCTTGGGATTTTCTGTGTAAGTGATTCTCAGCATAACACAGGTGCTCTGGAGCCAGCGTGTCGCTATCGCGGACCCGTTTGCTACTCACTGGTAATGGCTGTGCTCATCAATCCCATCTGTGCTCATATAGGTGTCAATGGTTTCCTTACAATTTATTATTAGTTAATGAACACCTATATTAGGCTCATACTGCACTTTGTTTAAAACCTGCTTAAAAGGGTTAGCTGTGAAATTTAGTGCCAGCCAAGCTCTGAGTCTCGAATTAGTTCTCAGCTTCCTACAAGGCTTCTCTCAGAAAGTGAAATTTTATTGCCTGCAAGATCACTGCTAGGAGACAGAGTCAGAGACAGGGGACTTGGAGCTTTTGGCTCGAAGTCCAATGAAAAGCTCCTTCAAAAAATGCTCAACAGCTTCTGGGCTCCTTCTGCCTCTGTGTGCCTCCAGTGGTTGTCCCAGGTGTGACTGAGGATCCAGCTGCTGTTGCTCACCCAGTATCCAGTCCAGCTCTTGCTGATGGCCTCGCTGTCACTGGAGTCAGGCTATCACTGACAGAGCCAGGAGATGAGACTGCCTCCAGAGGGGAAAGTGGCTCCTAGCAAAGGACATACCTGACTCATAAAAGACTTTTCCTCACAGAGCACAAAGGTTTCACCAGTCAGCTGGTCAGTGTGACTTTGCATTTGACACTGGGACTGCAGGGGCTTTCTTATCTCCAGGGAAAGTCCCTACCTATTCCTTTGGTTTCCCTTTCTACATTCCAGTTAGTTATACTTGGCACTCTTCACTAATTTCTAGCTGTTGTTAACTATTAATTGTTCTTTAGCATAATTGCTAAACCCTTGTATAGAAGTCCTCCTTTGCCCTTGGAATACTACTGACATATGTCTACACAAAAAAATAAAACCTCATAATTTTTTTTTAACTTTTTCTATGTGCCTTTTTACCAATCTCATTTCAGTTTGCTGGGTTTTGTCCTTTTAGACTTTTCCCTAACTGTCAGTTCACCCCCTGCTCCACCCTTTTCACTGTTTCTTCCTTTATTCTTGGCTTTATGTTTAACATTTCATTAGTTAATAGTTAATATTGTGTTCAACTCCTTTTACCACAGTTGTTGGAGTATTTCCTTTTGTGGTTCAACACACAAATTTTTTTTTCCAAATTCCTCTCTGTTAAAAATACTTTTTCTCAATTCTTTTTGGGTTCTCACTCCAAACATGTCAATCATTATTTTTCCCACCCTTCAGTAAAATGCAAACTGCTCCTCACTGCCTTTGAGAACCTTTACAATCCTTACTCCTGAGTCGTTATCTTGTATCTCCCATCCTTTTTGTTATGCCCCATCATTCCCCCTTCTTTGTATTTCCACCATTGTTGTGCTTTGTGCCTTCTTACACCATGGAGTAACATCTTACAGCTGATCCACAGGGCTATGGCTAACTTCAGATGCTGTATCTTTTGTAATACTTGCCAAAAGGCTTTGGGATCAATACTGAGAGAAGAGTAATTTGAATTTTGCTGGGAAAGAGTAGGGGAGGGTACAGCATTGTTCTCTTTTTATTCTGCCTCGCACAAATATCCCCTCACA
This sequence comes from Zonotrichia leucophrys gambelii, assembly GCF_028769735.1. Lineage (NCBI taxonomy): Eukaryota > Metazoa > Chordata > Aves > Passeriformes > Passerellidae > Zonotrichia > Zonotrichia leucophrys. The sequence goes on along the minus strand of NC_088172.1, from coordinate 3,070,196 downwards.
AGGAGTACTCTTTGTTGAGAAGATCATGTCTCCACCACACCTCTGAACAGCACCTACCACATTGCTTGTGCCAATGGAATACAATAACAACAATAATAATAACCCCTACCCAGAAAACCTCATTAAGGACCTCAGGTATCCCTTGAGTTACGTATTGATCCATGTAAAGGATTGCTGTGTCATGCACTTACATGAAAGGCCAAATTTAAATCCCCCAAAAAGCCACAGAAGAGCTCACATTACAGCTCCACAAAGAAGCTTGATTAAATGTGAATTTGGTTCAGGGTCTGAAGTGTACATATTAAAACTCCTGAGGATCTTTTAATCAAAACTTGGACCCTTTTGCGTGGTTAAATCTCTGATTTTTGTTAGGTGATATTGACACGGATTGTTTGCTGATGCATTGTGATTTAATGCAATGTGACCGTAATCCCTGCATGCAAATGATTAATTACAAAGTGTATTTGATTTTTTAAAGGATTTATCACATTTCCTCGACTTCTTCTTCTGTTTAGATTGCAGTCTAAAAGTCCCATGCTTTTAATTTTTTAATTTCATTTCAGTTATGTCAGAAGATGCAATAATTCACAAGCTATTTAGCTTTTGGATTAAAAAAGGTAATTGTTGTATATAAAATATTATGTCTTCAAGTCTATAGCAACTTTAAACATTTCTGTATTTGCTTCAAGGCATGAGGAGACAGTGACACAGCTCATTTCCTCTGCTGAGCCCTCTTTGCTGCCTTGTACAACACTTATTTCAAAGCACGCCACAGCTTAGAACTGTCGTGATCCCCATTAATATAAAATCATTGACCTCTGCTCCTGCTGGTGCGACTAAATTACATTCTGCTGCTCAGCAGCAGCCGCATATGGGGCCAGCTCTTTTAGTCATGGCCAGGTGCCTTGATGTCAGTGCTGCCCCTCCCACGCTCAGGGTTTTCCTTTAATGAGGATTATGCACCTTCAAAGATTGAGGAAACCCACTCCCAGAACGGCAGCATTTCTAATGGCATCTGGTCTTACCACACAGTAACTCTGTGTTGGAGGAAACTGCGGAGTGGTGCTCTGCTATCCCCCTCACAGTGAGGAACTGTGAGAGTTCACAATTTCATAGCTGTGTTCTCCCTCGACCAACAAACCCAGGACACTGTGAACAGAAATATCACATTTTTATGAAGCCCTGTAATGTTGTGTTAAAACAGTATCCTATATCCTGTCAAAACCTGGGTGGGATTCCTTCCCCCTCTCCTTGCCTTTCAGTTCATGCTGCTCAAAAATAAACTGCACGTAGCACAGTTTTATAGTCTGCACATTATTGTGTACTCTTACAAAAAAAAAATAAAAGAAAAGAAAAGAAAAAAAAGAATTTATAGGATTGATTAGGATTGATACAGCTTCTGAATGTGGTCAGCTTTTCTCACTGTGTGGTCTTTCTTGATCTTTTTTTCCCTGACCCTTTTCACCCACCCCCACCCCCTTGAGACACTGTGCTTTGTGAGCCATGGTGCATTTTTGCCTGTAAGCAATGTACTCTACAAATGGGTCTGAGCAGCAAGTTTCTAAACCAATCTTCCTAAACATAGTGTTCTTCAACAAGGAAATATTTTATGTCCTAGTCTTGCAATGAGTTACATATTGTTAGACTTTGGCACCAGTCAGAGAGACTAAATCCTGATGATGTCTAGAATAACTCTTAAACTACCGCAGAAATTGCCAGTGCACTAATTTTGTGTTCAGGCCCACCAAGCAGTATTCATCACATTAAGCTTGAGATGATGTCAAAGTGAATTAGCAATGATCATCTCTGTCTTGATAGTAGTCAAATTCTTATAGATCTCATCATGTAAGAAAAAGTAACAGAGGAATTTGGAACAAAAAGTTTTTATACAGGAAAACCAGAAAATATTCTATGGTTTATTTTTGGACTGTGTACAGATACATATTTCTTTTATTTTAGGGTAACTCTGTATCAAGGACTTAATATCATTGCTTTCTTTGGAAGGTATCACTATTTTTTCATATATTAGGATACTTCATGATTTTATATTATTTTAATTTTACTATACTATAAATCTGACACTATTTGTTATTTTTTGAAATCTGATGGGTTTGTGTATTCTCTATTCAAAGCAATCACATAAAATAGTGTTGTTGTTGACTATAATAACCACGTAATGTATGTTCTTTGTTGTATTCTCCTTTGTGCTCCCAGTGAAAGTTAATGTTGACCAGATATCACCTAGAAAGGAAAACTGAAGGTTTAGAAATTTGTTTTTAGTGGGTACTCATAGCCAAATTGCAGATAAATCTTTGTAATGGAAAGGAACAATTCCTTTATTTTCTTTTGTGTGCATGGGTGAGAGGGGGAGGAGGAGGTTTTTAATTGTGTTTTGTTCTTTATGAAAGGTAACATCTGGATTAACAACATGCTTCTGAAAGCTGATACCCAAACAGAGAGCTTTCTTTACTGAGAGATGTCCTAACCCCAGTCACACGACTGCTAATTTGGCTTTTCTCTTAATCTCTGCAGAACTTGCTGAACAGAAGCAAAACTATGTGCATGCTAATGGCTCACTTTCTACATGCTCCCCTCTCTCCCTCGGAGTGTCTGGTGTGCAAAGCTGAGCTGGAACAAAGATACACTAATTATTCTCCATTAATTTGTCTGCTTGAATGGTCCTAAATACCAGAGTGATTAATTAGCGCGAAGCAGCCAGGGCAGGATGTCACACCCTTCTCTGCGTTTAAGTGTCGGCAAGGTTGTGCTCAAGTGTTGACAACAGCATATCTTTAATTTTCTCCAAGAAGAAAAGTTTAGTCAGTACAATTAATTTGAGCTTGGCTAGCTTGCAGGAATAAATGTAATGTGGAATAATATGACTGCTGATCAGACAATTTTTTGCATTCTTAAAATACGGTAAAACTTTTTGGCACCTCAGTTATTGAATATTGTTTTTCTATAATTGTTTCAAATTGGTTTAATTACTTTTGTGCATTTTGCAGTTAAAAAGTGGATCACAAACCACATAGAAATTTTCTTTAATGACTACGTATACGTAAATGGTTTGATACAATGGATGAATTAAAGATAGACAACCAATTTCAATTCAATTTCTGAATCTTCTTTATTCAGTGTTTTTTACGGTGATTTGTCCAAAAAGATATGTCAACATCATTTCAAAAATTACTGATTACTTAGTTTGCAGAATCTCATGTAAATTAAGTAAAATAACCTGAAAATGAAATAGAGCTGATTCGTTAATATTTACCTGAGATCAGCACATGCGTTGCCCTTTTGTTTTCATATAGAACTGTTAAAAGAATATTTAATAATACACTTGCCTAAAATCATCTCCATAATAATGTTAAGATTTATATATACATTTTTGCGGACTCTGAGAATTGCTTGTGTTTAGCAAGCATGGTACATAAAAATACATCATCAGTTGTAGTAGCTCTGGTAATTGTGAAAGTTACTGCATTTGCATGTCCTTGTGTTTTGTTTTTACTTTTTAACTTCTTAGATCATATTTTTTTTCCTTGGGGTAGAGGGCATAAATGCAAAAGAAACCCTAGACCTTAGACAGTGCCTGTGACCTTTTAGCAGCTACCCTGAGATAACCCCCTAAAGGGGCCATAGCAGAAGCCACAGAGAGAGCTCCATCTCTCCTTGCATTGTCAGTCACCATTGTTCTCCTTGTCAATTAATTCCCCATAATAAATGTTTGGCCATGTTGTGGCTGATCCGAGCTGCTTCAAAGTGTGTTACTTTACACAGAAACTGACTCTTTCTCTTGCTCATTCATTGCTGGGTTTCAGCCATCAATGTAGGTTTTACTCCATAAGTGAAATCTTTATTCAGCTATCAGAGTGGACTGAGGTTTTCTTGTTGCAGTCAAAGTTTGGGGAAGGGTTAAAGTATGTGACAAATATTTGTTTAAATTGACAGAGCTTATGTGTACCAAGGTGTGCGGAAAAATATAAGTGCTATGTTGTGTATTGAAATATCCAACTATATTTAAGTCAGCTACCATTAGGGCACCTACATTCAAGAAAATCACAGACAATTCTGACAAAAACTGTCAGTTTCTGGGTCCTCCTAAGGTCAATAAAAAAGTTGACAAAGTAGACTGAATGTGAAGCAGAAGTCTTGGCTGCTAAGTACAGATAATGGAACCTTATTTTAAAAAAGAAGAAAAGAACAGGTAATTAAGTAATACCATAATTTTGATTCTTCTGTGTGTTTTATATTTTTCTTTTTTGTGTGTTGCTTAAGTAGAAATATTTTTGCATTTGAATTTTTTTATTTATTAATTTACTCTCCAATCAGTGAATGATGCTGAGAAACTCTTATCCCCAATTCATTGTGTTAATTCCTCCATCCTAAAAATAATCCCCTACATTTTAGCTTCTAGGTCCTTACTGATATTTAGTCACTTGTTAAGCTTGTCTTCGTTCTTCCCAGTAATCTCATTTCCTCATTTATTCTCTCTTAATAATCACTTGCCCACAAAAGTCAGCTTACTGTATGCGTAGTATCTGTGGCTCTCTATAAGACACCTTTGTGAAGAGAACATCTCAGATCAAAATGCTTAGAGAGGACATTGGGAATCAGCAGGATTTCTAACTCTTAGATGGTTGGTTTGATCAGAGGAATGTAACCCAACTATTAAAATACATTCCCCATTCTTACAAGTATTAACATTTAAGGTCTGTCCCAACAGCCTTGTCGTAGGCAGTGTTCTTCACACTCTCCTACTCAATCAAAATAACAGCATCCATCAAGCTGTTGTGAAAATGAATAAGCTGCTTTGTGGGAGAATGATTTCAGTGTACTATTACAGGGCCAATGTGATCCAACTTGGATCTTGAAACTTTTTAACTCTGCAGCTTGTACCATTGCTCTCAATGGCACTAAACTAAGAAGTTGTCTTTTAAATGGCATTACAAAACTTCAAGTGACAACAGAATAAGAGGTGAGATGAGCAACAAAACTCTTGCTCATTATTGTCTGTTGGCTCTAAATCATTTTATATGGCAGAGTAGAAAGCAATTCTCAAATAGAATAATTTTGTTAGGATTAACTTTAATCAACAAATTAATTAATTAACTATTAATTACTTGCTTTCTGCCTTCAGATCACATACTAATTATTTGCTTCTTGACTTTATTGTCAAAAAACTCTAATTCCAAGATATTTTCCCAATGAACTAAAAGTAAGAAAAATATCAAAGTATATTCTTGGTGTTTTAATTTAAAGAATTTTTTTGTATTTTTGGTGTACTGGTAATGTTATTTTAAAGTGAAAAATTTACTCCTGCCATTTTGAAGGTCAGTACTGATGTCAGTTTATCTGCTATGTCAGTGCTGGTCAAATGAGTCCTCCCTGTACGCTGAGAGCAGGTGCAACTGTGCTAGGTGTTCCACATCTTCCATGCTTTCGTGACATTCTCATTTATACCTCACTTCCTCTGTATGGCAACCAACCAAAAAGTCTGTTCTATGCAGAGAAATAGAGGACCAACTTCAGAGGTGCCTGACATAGAGATGATGAAGAATTTCACTCATATTTCCTTTGTAATTAAAATTTTGTAAGTTGACTCACTCGTTATTCCCTAGCAATTGATCATAATAATTAAGACTGTGGTAAATCAGAGACAAAATGCAGCCACTGTTCCAGAGGATATCTGAAGTGCATCCTAACATTTGGCTGATTAAAAAGTCTTAGACCTTTGTGAGGCTTTCTGCAAAGCATGGATGAGACCGGTTAGTCCTTCAGATTACAGATCATTCACTAATAAAGAACACGTAAATATGAAGCAGAATTCCAGTGCAAATTGGCACAGCTTCCTTGACTGCAGAGAAACTGCATTGGTTAACAATACCTGTCGAGTCCTCACATGCACGAGATCTCTGTTTATCACAGCAGGAAGATTTTTTGCATGTGTACTTCAATTGCATGAGCTCTGGGGGCTAGGGAAAAAACAAACAGACAAACAAACAAAAGCTAAACCTCAACAAGCCTGCCTCAAAAGTTGCCTCTTTTGTTTTATTCAAAGCCAGTCTCAGTGACTACTTGGAATCAGCAGGTGCAGCCGGGACTTGCCTCAAAATTAGGGGCTGAACCTATTTTTTTCCCTTGCAATATTTCCATTAATCTCTTAGCATCAGCTTTTCCTGAAGATCCTAACTAGGAGATAGAGTCCTTTTATGATAAACTAAGAGAAAGTTAAAAATAGTCCTTAGAACACACATTTCAAGTTCATAAGGAAATGGGACAAAGTTTGGTGTTTCAGCTAATGACTGAAACACTGGCATTCAGAAGCTATTCTATCTTCTTTTTGTTCAGAACCACAAGGACACAATGAGTTACCTTTCCTAAGCAAATGCCAACTCTTATTCTGTAAACGTGTTGAAAATGTTTAGGCTCAATAGCTCAAGGACCACCCTTCAAAGGGTCGAGCTCTTTAGTAAGAATTTCCATTGCCACCCATGAAAATTGCAGGGTTTTATCCCATTAGGGAAAAATAGATGTCTAAAAGTGCATATGGAAATTAATTTGATCCCCTCCTTTCTTGAAATTAATTTTTTTTTCACCTGTAGCACCTTAATTTTTCAGCAAGACGTAGCTGATTGATGCTGTCGTTGACCTCCCTCCTTCCTCATTTATTCACTACCTGCTGTTTACTAACATTTGTTTTCTGATAACACTTGAAAGATGGAAATTACTTTCAGTCCTATTTCTGGAACAGAGCCTGAAGTGTTCTTAGCTTTATCAGGGGAACATGTGTATTTCTTATTATTCTGAAGGTCTAATTCTGAGCAATTAGGCCAACTAAAATCAAAACACTATGCTAACAAGCTGTGAAAGGCTGAGGGAGAGAAAGACAGTTTCTCCTGGACCTCTGAATATTTGATGCTGTCATTTCTGAAGGGCAGTGGTACCTCAGAAATTCTCCTGTCAATAAAAGTCATTTTTTGAATTCTTGGTGCAAGAGCTTTATCTCCAAGAAAGAAGAAAAGGTGGTTTTGGTAATATATTAGCCTTTCTGATTATAACATATCCTCATGTAAAGGAGGGAGAAAGAGATCAATCCCTTTTCCATCCTGTTATTTATGGCATCCGCATATCACAAAAGTAATTTGGACAGAATTTGATTCTTAGGCAAGGCTACATTAGAGAAATACTAAAAAAAATCTACCTCATTCCTGTCACCTCTTTGCAATCCTTTTATCCTCCTTTGCCACAAGACAACACTAAATAGACATGATTGCATAAGATATAAATCTCTAAAATATGAGAATTTTAAGTACTCTTTAAGAACCTCCATAAATGATAGGAATTTGCAAACCAGCTGACCTTTTTCTTCAACAATTGATGCATTACAACAATTCAGAGATGTAATTAAGAAAATTACTTTTAATATTGATGCCGAAACTGAGGGCAGGGTAGATCATCCAAGTTTCTAGGGCCAAAATGGAGAATGTGTACAGAGAAAGACAAAGCACTTACATACACAGGCTGATGATGCACAAGACTGGGGCCTAGAATCTCTTCCTGGCAGCTTGGACCATGACATTAGTCCCATTCTCTCCTGGAGGGAAACTCACAAGTCATTAATATCTGATTGATTGCGGTGCTGGCTCACAGCTTCCTGTAGGACAGCACGGCTGGGCTGGATCTCATGGATGTGGCCATACATTCTCACATGTGTACACGTGTGCACACACGGGCATCTGCACATGGGCACACACAGAGGCAAGGAGCAAATCCTGCAGCCATCCTAAGGAAGTAAAGATCACTCCAAATCTTGCCAAAACTGGCTACTCTCCTTCTATTTTCAGTAGGTGTTTCCAGGCTGTCAGCCCATTTATTTACCCCCTCAGTATGTGCTGTCACTCCTGATCACTTACTCACAAAGTGCTTCCAGAAATATGTTTACAGAAGAACCTCATTCTGACTTTCCTATTAGTGCAAATTAGTGGGAGTACTTCCCTTGGAAGTGCTCTTGGGAGCCATTTTGGAAAGCTCTTGTTATTTGCTTGCTACTATAAATTAATCCCAAATGTTTGTATATTATTCATGAACATAAAACTCAAACAAGCCTTCTATCCCCGTCTCTGTGTTTATACAGTTTCCACGTCCAGTTAAAATGAAAAGGAAATAATATTTGGGATGAGGCCCCACAAATCCATTACTGCATAAGGGAATAGGTTAACACTGCTCTGTAGTTGAGCACACTGTTGCCACTCACTTAATATGAAATATTTTTCTCTACCTTTATACATAGGAAAATTAAATCAGTTATGGCAAGACAGGAGTATGACCACAGGCCCCTTCCTCACTGGGTGTTCACAGCCTTGGTAACTTTCTCTTATGTAGTGTTCATCAGCCATGTTGTAAGAAGATTAAATTTAGGCACAGATAATAAGGTAAATATTTAAATTGGAAGTTCTGACAATGTGGCACAGGGTAAATTGCTCTTTTATACTGAACTGAAATTCTGAGAGCAAAATTTTGGTAAGAATATGCACAAATTTTGCTGAAATTCTGAGCCACTCTGAATTTTGTAGTGCAAGAATCTGCACTAATACTCATTTGAGGATAATACTCATTGGAATGAATACTCTGTTTCTGAGTGGTCATCAAAGAGAAAAATGAATCTTTGTGCTGTTGTACTACATAATGATCAGTACACAGAGAAGTTAAACTGAAAGTCTGTGGAGTTTTAAAATTTGGGGTTTACTTCAGGAAGATGAATTGCATGGGAAGAAAAGAGCGTACACCCTGCATCATTCTGACAAAAGTTCTCATGGAGGTAATGCTGTTACTAGATGAGAAACTAAATAGAAATGTTCAATAAAACATGTGTGCATCTGCACAATAGAATAGTTCTTATATTTTACATTGAGCTACCTCAGGGTCAGGGAAGGTGTTTTATTAGAACAGTCAACAATAATAGCATGATTTTTATTAGTAGGAAAAGATAGAGTGAGAGACTACTAATTATTTTTCAGCCTGAGGGGCATTTTCCCTGAAACGACTGTTAATTTGATCATTGTCGTGCAGTTCACAGATTTACATGAACTTATTTCAGTGTGACACATGGCTAAGAACTACACTAAATATGTTGCTTTATTAATGGTTTTCAGTGAGTGTATTAGAAAGTGCTAACCATGTGGGTATAGGGATGATATTGATAGTACTTAGAAGGCTGCATCTTTTGGAAGTAGCTAGCCTGAAGCCCTTTCAGTGTGATATTTTTTGTTCATGCAGTGAGATATTAAGCCTACAAGAATGAAATAAAATCCCAGTGAAATGAGAATTTGTTGGTGTTGTCTTAGATCTATGTGCAGTGATGCTGGTTTTGGGCTGGGTTTTTTTTTTTTTGGCTTTTTTTTTGTTTTTTTTTGTTTTTTTTTTTGGGTGTTTTTTCTTTTGGTTGGTTTGTTTGTTTTAAACTAATCTGGCAGGTGTAGAAAGCAATTACATTTTAGGTAATTATTTAATCAATACATATGGCTTAGATGTTTATGTATGTATGTGCACATATATAAATATAAACAAACTCTCAATGAATCTTTTACTAGAAGTGACAAAAAATCCTGGGAACACATTCCAGGTTTTAGCATTTTTAAGCACTCTGGCGTTTTTCTTACTTCAGCCATCTCCTCTCCTTTTCAGCCCACATACACACATTCTTTCAATCCCGAGGAGAGTCATATATGCAGCCTGAAAGGCCTTTAGTTTAGATTAAGAGAAACTGCAAGATGAAAGGGAACAAAAACAGAGTCTCCGGAAGGACAAATAGTTTGCATCTCCTTTGTCACACGCTGCCTTTGCTTTTCCTTACAAAGTTTCCTTACAATCTTCCCTTGCTGGTGGGTACTTTTCAGAAGTGTAAAACTTTAGTGTGCAGCAGCCAGTCACTATTGCTGTGCTGCACTGTCCCACGTGCAGACCAGCAGCATGCAAGGCACAGCTGCATCTTTCATCCTGCCGTGGGCAGACTCCAAACATGTGGTTGTTGCAAGTGAAATACTCTCACATGGTCATATCAATGTTCTCCAAGTTGTATTGTGAACAATTTCATCCTGTAAAAATTGTTTTCATTGCCAGCTGTGGGAAAAATGGTGGAAGAAGCTCTCAGACTGGGAGAACAAGCAGTTCCAATGAGCTGGCAGACTATTTCCCCACTTTTCTCTTAAGATCGTGTTTGTTTAGTGGATATTGACCTTCTTGAACTTGGCAAAGCAGTAGCACTGCTTTCCCAAGTGCTCCCCAGGCTGAGAGGTGACTCTAGGTCAGGAAATTAATTTTTCGTAAATATTGTATTGACTTGTAGCTCAGTCTGAACTAGGGGGTGTAAGCAAATTTTTGCCTCCCTTAATGCTCTAGATTTCTAATTGCTCCACCCCTCCTCCAATGCCCCCCAGATCTCTTTAGTTGGTCTAAATAACTACTCTCTTTTTGACTGCTTTGAGGTCCCAGTTTTAGTCCTGCCTGCCTCCAATTACCATCTGCTCATCAACAGACTGAAAAGTAACAATTCCTAGTCATGGTTCAGCAAGACTTTTTAGACACTAATTTCCTCTTGCAGTAGCAAGAGGCAGAAGCGTTTTTATCTACCTTTCTCTCTAGATTCAGTGGAGAAGAGGAACACAATTACACAAAATAATAAGCCTAACAGAAAACACTGAACAGAAGCAACCAGTTTTTTTCAATGACATTGTGTAACTGTGAGTTCCTATAAGAAATTTTAACTAGATTTATAAAATCTTTATCGAGGTAATCAAGATATTATGGTTTACTACAAAAAGGATGGTCAGGTCTCAGCTTCCAATGCATGGATATCGGAGCCCACCCTAAACCTCTGTCTGGAAATGAAGAGAGAGGCAATAGGCAGAAAGCCAAAGGATAAAAGCTTACACTCCGATTGCAGAAGTAAATAACACAGAGATCCACAGAAGCAAAGGAAAATGCACTAACCCAAAACTGCTGGGATAGCACAAAGAGGCAGCACACTTCCTAAAGTTGCCTGATCTTTACCAACACCTTTATTTTGCCACAGGCCTTACTTCTGAAGAACCAACATGATGAAAACACGATTTAGAATTGCCTTTCTTTTCATCTCCTTTTCTGCCCTAAGTTAACTTTTGTCAAAGATGAAAATTTTGGTTGTGCATCCTCCAAAGCTCACTGTGGGCACTCACAGTTACCTGTGCTGTGTACAGATTTATTTTGCGGCCTTGACCAGGAGACTGAGATGGGACAAGCCTTCACAGGTAGATTTTTGCTGAGAGAAGATGACAGGTTATTGCCTGGCATTGCCACCATCACCGATTTCTAACATTTACATTCATGACAAAAATTATCTCTGTAACTGCAAGGCTATCCTGATTCCAGCTAGTATGTCAATGCGCAGAAAAGGCCAGGACAGAAACAGGCACAATCAGGCACTGCTAGGGCTGCATGATCGTTAACATGAACTCTCAATTTCTTGTGTTAAGGTCATTCTCTAAGGACTCTCCATGAGGTCCAATAGATCCTGACATGCAACTCCACATCCTAGACTTTGAACTGTCCTAGGCTCTTCTCTGATATGTAAGATCTAAATAGCAAGGTCCCATCTGAACCTTCCAGATACACCTTTTTCTAAGAGACTTTACTTCAAATAAATTAGATCCCTTAGGATTTGAACTGCATTATTTTTAAGGATTTTTATCTCCACAGAATTGTGAGATAGTAATAAATATTTCATTTTTAGTAACTTCTTAGTCTATTTTATATATATCAAAAAAAGTTAAAGCTCTGATTTCAAGAAAAGAAATCCAATTTTTTAACTCTTTTATTTACAGCTTTTTATTGCTTTCTTCTAAAGGTCTGAAGGAAAGCTAAAACTATAGATTGAATGTTGCAATGATAAAATATATTTATCTAAAAGGAAACCAAAAGCCTATTATCCCAATAGTTAGAGCCCTTCAACCATGCTTGAAATTCAAATATTAGTTTTAAATCCAAATAAATAAACTTGAGCTGCATCACACATCTGTTGAAGTAAGCTTAATGACATGGCTGATATCACACATTTTTATATCATCCAGAGCACAAAAATGTCCCCGTAACATTTTTCTCAAAAACTGGTTTTATTGTAATAGACAGAAAAATAGAAGAAAATGAAATGAAATTAATGCTTATAATGAGTTTTCCTTTCTGCTGTGAAAAACATGTGGTAAACAGAAAGTGTTAACTGGAAATCCTATTGCCTTAAACTAAAAGAAAAGGAATTTAACAAACGTCTAAAATTTCTCTGATTTTCCTTTTCTTTTGCTCATTCAGGATACGAAGAGACATGGTTTATATGAGTGAAATGGAACTTTTCATACAACTGTTCTTTAAGTTAATCAGTGTTAAATTTCACATTAATAAAAAATAAGGTACAGTCCTACAGTAATCCCTGTAATAATTTTGTGATCTGCTTCCATTTCATAGCTAAAATAGCTCCATAGTATTGTAGGGGAACTGTGAGCCAAAGTGATAGGGCAAGAGATATCTGGTAGGTCTCACCCTGCAAAATATTTCTATCATTTGTATGTGGTCCAAGACTATTGCAACTTGAATACTGCAAACTAATCTGGAAGAGAAACATCAAATTTCAAAGGGGAAAATAAGTGTGGCTCATTAAAAATGTTATAACAGAGTAGAGTTAGCTGCGAAGGATCATTTTTAACAGAAGTCTCTTGGCTGTAAGCTCAGTAACATGTAAAAATGTGGGACAATTTCATGCAACTAAACAAGAAGGAAATGATTATACAACAATCAAAACAATATTGCTGTTTGGATGTTCTTTAAAGTTGTGAATAGCCACCTTTGCTTTAAAATTCACATTTTTGAACTTTGGAAAATGTACTTGAAGACAATTTGGTGCTGTTTTTTCCTTCCAAAGCCATATGGTTGAGAGAATTAAGCACTGTCCTGGGAATCAGGACATTCTCACTCCTTGTCTCATCTTTACTGCTGATGGGTCTTAATACTTTCTACTTCTTTAAACTTTGGAAATGCTATTTAATTATGCTATGCAACAACCCAGTTTGCAAACATTAATTAAGCCTCATAGCTCCCTTGTGGTCTGAGACAGGTAAAATACCATTAGTCTCAGATAATAGGGAAAATAAGGCTCAGAGGGGTTAAGTGGCATGCCCAAAGTCACAGAAGCAGTAGTATTTGGATCAGTATTATAATTCAAATTGTCTTTTAATCTACAATCACTCTCAAGCAAGGCCAATGTATCCGTGTGACTCCTTTGAGTTAAAGAGCAAGAAACAAACATTTTAGGGATTGTGAAAATTCAGTACCTTTAGGCTCCAATTGCCTCTAAGAATTCATTTGATCTTCACTGATTTATAAACAGGCACATGCATGGGCCACTCCAGCGCTGGGGAAGATGAGCAGAGAATGCAAAGAGCATCCCTTTAAGAGGTTTCTAAAGCAGGGAGGGGGGCAGCACTGCATAGAGGGCATCACCCCAGGGTGTGGGGCTGGTGTTTCAGAGTGCAGACCCCACAGGAGGCATTGGGCTTCCAGCTGCTCCACTCAGAGAAACACAAAAGTGATCTCCTCTGGCTAGAAGGGGTCAGGGAAGGGTTTCCATCCTGTCAGCTAATCTAGGCGACACAGGAAGGTAAAAGAGGCTGTTAAGGAAAGAAGCAGATGACTCTTAGCTCCTGTTCCATGTGGGGCACCAAGGGCATGGCAATGGGACCCATGTGTGAAGACAGGAGCTTTGCTGTTTATCCACTCCTCAGAGATGAGCTGCACCTGGTCTCCATGCCTATAGCTCCCTGCAGAGAACCTAAACCAAGAACTGACAGAGCAGAGTGATAAGCTTTGTCTGGGACTTCTGAAGCAAAGGAGGAGGAAGGATATCCAGCATTTAGAATTAACATGTTAACCATGAAGAGCAAAGATCTGAAACAGCATAACGACCGGGAAACTCAGGATTATGTAGCATCCCCTACTCAAGCACTGCAACATACTCAGGTGCCATGAGAGAGTATCCTAAGAAAGTACAAAGAAACCCTGGCAGATACCTTACTGTATACACATCTTATTTCATCTTTTCTTGTACTATAGTCAAAGGTTGGCACATGCCCTCATTGTAAGAATATATAAGAATTATTAGTACGCTGGTGTTTTATATGACTTAATAACTAAAGTCTTTTCTACCGTTCATATATGGGGTTTTTATTTTATCCATTTCCTCTATGGATTCCACGTCTGCTTCTGTTAAGGCAACCAGCTCCTAAAGTGTGCAAGATCTGTGCTCGTGCCTTTTGAAGAGCCTGCCCTTTCTGGGCAAGGCTGTCCTCATGTGCCAGAACATAAATATATTTGAGGTGGGCCTTCATTGTCCTTTTGTTCTTCCTGACTTACAAGCTTGATCTTTATTGGATCTGCAGAGCTTACACCAGATTTCTGAACTGCAGGCTACAGTTCACTGGATGCTCTTCCTCAGTAGCCCAGCTGAACTCTGTTGAGCTGAAGAAGAAAATACAGATAATCAGTTTGGTGGCAGCCATCTGGGGTCCTATTTAGGTTTAGGAGACAGAAGACATGTCAGAATGTAATTTGCAGTTTCAAGAATATGTAATAGTAAGTGAAGTAAGTGAAGATGCTTTCTGTACCACTGACATTGCTCTGATATTCTTTTTGTCTAACATTGAGTCATCAGGACATTCAGGACATTCTAGCAGTCCAGCTTAGGAGAGATATCTCAAATAATCACAAGGAGATATTAAAATATTTTCTCAAACAGCTACAGAATTGTTTGTGACATACCATAACAATGAGAGCTAGTACTACTCCAGGGGAACTGGAAGGCTTGATTCTTTGTATTTATGCTCATTATTATTCTCATTATTTTCATGGGTATGCAGAATTTGTCTGTCCTTGAGAAAGCTGGTCATATTCTAGTGCTGCCCCTTGGATCACTCCAGCTTGTGCCAGGTACTTCTATAAATCTAATCCAAAAGGAAACCATTCCTGAACTGATTTTAACAAGAGTGCTTGGTACCTCTTCAAGGGATATTTGTGTCCACTGAAGCCCTGAGGACCGGCTCTCAGCTTGATTATTGTTACTCTGATCTCACCTCACTGCATGTCCAAGGGTGCAGCCACATTACATTTCTACCAGATTACAGAAAAAAATTCTTGAAAATAGTAACCCTTGTGTTATTTTTGCCAGAAAGCTCTGGCTAGCTGCTTAATCCTCCCCTTATCTTTCAGTAGATACTGCTTTCCTGACTGCTGTACCCAGCCAAGAGGCTGTAATAATCACAGGAACCTCTCAAATACTCAAAGCTTCAGATATCTCCTGCCTCCATCCTCCATATACTGTCTTTTCCAAAAGTGCTCTTGAACCATGTACAGTTTAAGACCATCTCACAATTTTGATAATTTAAATCTCTTTTGTCTTCTTTTTTAATTTTTTTTTTTAAAATTCTAACCAGCCAAGGCTACACTTCATGTCCTGAATGCAGTAGCATGTTATCACTTCTCCTTCACAGTGTGGAATTATTTCAAGTCTTATTGAGACTAATTTTATAGCACAGATGAGAGGTTTTTGACTGTTTCGCAGTGACTATCCAACTGGTTTCTGATTTGTACTTACTACTTTTTATCAAAGAAAGACCCACTCTGTTTTACTCAGTTTGAACCAATATGATCTCCTTCCCTCTCTGAATAGCAACCTTTAAAGATTTATAGGGCAGCAGCTTGGAGTTCACTAACTATACCAGAGACACATGAAATTACAGTTCTGATAGAAGGTGTGAATTCTGACAGCATCAGAAGTTTCAGAATAAAACTAGGAATTTCACTTAAATCTTCAGATTTTTTAATTCCCAGACTGGAATGGAGTGAAAGAAATGGCCGTTGGAGCTAAGAGAAGTTTTTCTAACGCTGTGGGATTTATCTAGAGGTCAAAGTGCTTTCCTTGACACACAGCTAAAAGAGAAGGGTGGACAAGCAGCCAGAGGCACCCAATTCATAAGTTGTCAGGCATTTTCTTTCTACAGTAAAGAATATAAGTAGAAACAAACACTGACAGCCAGATGGATTCTTGCTTCCTGTGGAAAATAATTTGTAATTAGTGGAATATCTCCTTGTAGACTTTTAGATACAAAGGCTAGTTGTTACACAGAAGATAAAGTCTCAAAACGTATGTATCTTCCATTCATCATTTTTAAACTCAGGTAGGTCATGATGAGTTTGAACATCCTCTTCTTCTCCATATTTCTCACATTAGGGAAGTGGTGACCCTGGAGAGAGAAAATAATAATAAAAAAAAGCGTTTGACAGTTTAATTCTGTCATGGTCTTTTTCCTGGATTTTGCCTTGGTGTCTGTCACAGGCACAGCAAACCCATCCCCTTCCTTCTCACAATTTTGAATTTGTTTTTGTTTTACAGATTTTCACATAGAGGAACTGCTCATCAGAACAGAAACTAACCTGCACGACGTTTTGTGCAGCTTGGCTAAATCAAAATAATGGCATCCTGGCAAACACTTGGTAGAGAGAGTGTAATAATTATTGGTTTGGTTTTCCTTAACCTCTTTTTGTTTAGTCAACATTAAGTCAATCCACCTGGAGCTTAATACTGTATGTTACTATAGTAACTTTACAGCCTATTTGATTGTGACAAAGGGCTTCATCTCGTCCATTTCATGCTCCTGTGTCGACCTACTCCCTCCCAGTGTTTTATTATATCTGTCTTTAAGAGTATCTGCAGGAGCCACAGCTGCTCTGCTTTTGTAGCAGAAAGCAGCTTTCACTGTGTGAAATACTCTGCTCTAAAAGGTCTTTTGGGCTGATGGCATTATTGAATTTCAAAGCAAAGACAAACAACATTAAATTGTTTAAAGCTAATATTCATGTTTTGCTGTACAGCATGTTTGGGGTTTTTTTTTCAGAATGGAACAGTATATAATCACTGGTTGATACCCTTGAGAACAAAACCACAAAATAAAGCAATGTAGAATACAAAAAGACTTGAAAGTAATTCAGTTTTCAAAACAAAACAAAACAAAAAAAATGTGTTGAGGGCTTAGGAAAAACATTAACTCCAGAAGCCGGAGTTAGCAGTTTGTAAAATGAAAAATTGAATCATTTTCTACAAATGGGCCTGATTCTTCCCTGTTAAACCACTGTGAAGCCATTGATTTTAATGGCATCACTTCCAAATTTATACTGGTACGAGGCTGAGTAGTACATGACCCATGAGCGCAAAATGTTTAAGACTTTCCGACTGTTGCCTGTTCATTTTACAACCTGGTTGTTCTATAATACTCTAACCAGCCATGTGGATGATTGTAACAAGCCACTACGCAGCTTTTGTTTGGATTACCAGCACCTCAGAACTCTTTCATTACATTGTTTGTTCCTGCTGTTGTTTAAATTTACCTTACTCTAGCTTCTCAGCACAATTTATTCCTTACTGGAGCTCTTTTTCCCTGCCTGCTCTACAGCTACTGGCCTCATGAGTGAAAATACTTTACAAATCCATTTTTCCTCGGTCCGTTCAGATTTGTCTCCTATTGCTAATATTTATCTGCATATTTGATTTGAGAATAAAACATGTTCTCTGCCCTAGTTTCTCTCACTCCTCACATGTTGTCAGGGATGCTTCTGAATAAAGAACTCTGCATCTCTTTGTCGCCAGCACAAGGGCGATGCGGCTCGCGAGGCTCCTCCTGCATTTCAGCAGAGCCCTGCTCCAGTTGTGTTAATTGTTGGGCTGGGAGGGCAGCGAGCACTGAATGCTGCCTTGTTAACTTGCTAAGCAGCTGGTCAGCAGGGTAGTTTGATTCCAGCAAGGCTCTTGACACCTCTGCCAAGGGTTATTGATACCTCACACACCCCAGCTGAGACAGATTGTTTTAGTCGTGCTTCATATCCATAGCACAGCCTGTAGTTAGGAAAAAAAGTGATTGACAGCTCACACCTCCTGGGCCCTTCTTACTACCAGACACAACATCTGCTATGCCCTGTGGAGCAGTGAACCAACACACACTGAGAGAACTGTTTCTAGTATTGTCAGGGTTGATTTTGTTTAACCCTTTCTGGCTGCTCTCTGGAGATGAACGTAGGGGTTTCTGTAATGCTTCACACATGCTTAAAAAGTGTGGAATATTTGACCAAGCGAACACCAGAGAAGATGGTGTTTGTAATGGCAGCTCTTCCTCTATAAAGTGACCAGCACACTCAGGATTGTAAAATAGAAACTGGGTTATCCCCACAGAAGTGTTGCTTATTTCCAAACAGTGCCAGGGATGCCAGGGATGCAGCCAATGGAGAGTGCAACTCTGAAATGTGGCCTGAAGTAATTTGACTGAGTGTGCATGGATATAGGGAGGAGGAGCACAGCCCCAAGTCTGTTTGATAACCAGTTACCTAGGTCAAAGCACCCTGGTTAAAGTTTAGGTTACATGTACAAACAGCAGAGGGGTATAGCTTTTTGACACGGAGGAGAAAGGAAAAATGGTTCTATTTTCTGCCTTAGAAAATTAGCCAGTAACACCTGGCACTTGCAGAATATTCACAATAAAGGATTGCCTGTTTGATTACAAATATGGATCATTAAATATACATGCAAGGAACTTTTGTAAACTTTCTTCAACATGCTTAAAAAATTGTAAGAAATATTTTAAAGACTCCCAAAATCAAATCGATTGCCATAAAATATATCTGACATGTTGATATGCCTTACTTTTGGATGGGTTTGGGGTTTTTAATTTTTTTCCCTCCTAAAACAGCTGTAGCCTAAAAATTAATATTTTTCTACATCATAACAATACAGAATAATATAATAGAATCATAGACTTG
The DNA here is from genome assembly GCF_028769735.1 of Zonotrichia leucophrys gambelii. Lineage (NCBI taxonomy): Eukaryota > Metazoa > Chordata > Aves > Passeriformes > Passerellidae > Zonotrichia > Zonotrichia leucophrys. The sequence continues at coordinate 3,051,311 of NC_088172.1, read as the reverse complement.
TCTAAGTCCAAAAAGATCCTTAATATCATTGAGTCCAGTTGTTGGCCCAGCACTGCTGAGTCCATCACTAAACATGCCCCCAAGCATTATAACTGCACATATTTTAAATACCTCCAGGAATGGTGACTCCACTACTTCTCTGGGCAGCCCATTCCAATGTTTGACAACCCTCTCTGTGAAGAAATTTTTTCTAATGTCCAATCTAAATGTCTCCTCAAGCAACTTGAGGACATTTCCTCTAGTCTTGTTATTTGGGGGAAGACATCAACCCCCATATCACTACAACCTCTTTTCAGGGAAGCTGTAGAGAGCAATTAAGTCTTCCCCGAGCCTCCTTTTTTTCAAACTAAACAAACCCAGCTCCCTCAGATGCTCCCAACAGGACTTGTGCTCCAGACCCTTCACCAGCTTCATTGTCTTTTTCTGGGCAAACTCCAATACCTCAACGTCTTTCTTGTAGTGAAGGGCCCAAAATTCTACACAAGATTCAGGGTGGGACCTCACCAGTGCTGAGTACAGACACTCATACACAGGGGTCAATCACTGTCCTCATCCTGCTGGTCACACTATTTTGGACAAAAGCCAGGATGCCATTGGCTTTCTTGGGCACCTGGGTCCACACTGGCTCATATTCAGCTGCCATAGGCCAACACCACCAGCTGGATTTAAACCACTTTCTGGGCCTGGCCATCCAATCAGTTTTTTGCTCATTGAAAAATGCACATGTCCAAGCCATGAACAGCCTCTTTCTCCAGGAAAATATTGTGGAGGACAGCATCAAATACTTTACTAAAGTCCAGGTAGACTACCTCCACAGCCTTTCCCTCATCCACTAACTGGGTCACCTTGTCATAGAAGGCGATCAGATTGGTCAGGCAGCACCTGCCTTTCACAAACCTGTGATGCCTATTTCTGATCCCCTCGTTGTCCTGTAGGTGCTGCATGGTGGCGTTTAATAGGATCTGCTCCAAAACCTTCCGCAGCACCAAGGTCAGGCTGACAGGCCTGCAGTTCCCCTGTCCCTTCTTCCAGCCCTTCTTGTAGATGAGCATCATATTTATTAACCTCCACTCAGCTAGGACCTCACCGATTAGCCAGGACTTCTGGTGAAGGATGGAAAGTGGCTTGGCAAGCTCTTCCACCATCTTCATCAGTTCCCTTGTGTGGTCTCATAGATTGTTCATGTCTAAGTGGTGTAACAGGGCATTGACCATTTCCCCTTGGATTATGAGGGCCTCATTCTGCTCACCATCCCTGTCTTCCAGCTCAGGGAGCAGCGTACTTGGAGAACAACTGTCTGACTACTGAAGAATGAGCCCAAAAAAAGCATTAAGGACATCGGCCTTTTAGTCATCCTTTGTTGCTGTGTTTCCCCTCACACACAACAAGAGATGGAGATTCTCCTCAGTTCTCCTTATGTTACTGATGTATTTCTGGAATTCTTTTTTTTTTTTTTGTTTGACCCCCATTTCTTACTTCTCTGAGAACAGAGAACTATAGTTTTGTGATTCCTGTGCCCAATACAGCCCCCCAACAATGGCATCAACGACAAGTCTTTGCTCACAAGCAGCAGGTCCAGAAGGGCAGCTTCCCCAGCTGCTCCCTCACCAGCTCTGTCAGGACAGGAACCTCTTCCACACACTACAGGAACCTCCTGGACTATTTAATCTCTGCTGTATTGTATTTCCTACTGACATCTGATACATTGAAGTCCCCAACAAAAGCAAGGACTAGCAAAATCTTATTTTGTTGCATCATATAGTCACTGAGACTTTCGTAGCAAATGCTATGCAAAGTAGAGAAGGCATATGGTAACAGATCAAAAGGACTTTTTGGACCTTTTTTTTAATTTGGCTGCAAACTGGCTTCCTACCATGCTGTCATGCTTTAGAACTGATGCTTGCCAGCTATATTATCTGTGTTTACAAAGCCATAAGGATGTGTTATGCTACAGAGGAACTAATAGGTTTATTTATTATATCTTTATTATAGCAATGTAATTAGCAATATTATTATTGCTAAGCATCACTATCACCTCTTGTCAGCACCATGTAACTCCAACATAAGTCACTGTGTGTTTTATATCCCAGAAAAAATTATTGGCTGAGTGAGTGTACATGATACTGTCTTGCTCATACTTCATGGGATTATATGACTGTGTTCTTTTGGTAGGCCGAGGATTTGCTACAGTGAATGCTACAGCAAACCACCATTATGACTACATGACTTACTGCACACAGCTCTCACCTCTGGTAGTTTTCTGTCCTTTCTTCCCTCAAGAACCTGGACTGTACTTCTAGTGACTTTAAAACTTACAGCAGCCTCAGTGTGAGTTACATGAAAAAGCCAGAATATAAGATTAGTGACAAGCAATTTTTGTTTCTGGACTTGTACTGTTACTGTAATTGCCTTTGATGTAAGGGTTCTCTGATTAAAATAAAATTAACTGGGATATGGACAGAATTCGGATGCATGACAAAGTCGAACTTTGAATTATGTCTTTTTTCTGATTTTTTTCCCTTCTAGAGGTCATATTTGTTTTTTAAAAGGTCACATTTCCTCTTAATAAGCAGGATGTAGATATTTTGAAATATAAGCCAACAGAAATGGGGAAATCAGCCATACTTCACGCCAATGGGAGAACTGACAACAACTTGGCACTTGCCAGGCCAAGAGCAAGCAAGGCCAGACAGGTAAGGTGTCAGGAACAGATTCTGGTGCTAGTAAAACTCATGCCAAACAACTACTATTAGCAAAATCAAATACATATTTACAGAATATATAAGGATGGATACAGACTGTTCAAAACTATATTATCAGTACAAGTTAGTACTGATGAGGTGTCTTGTCCACAACTAACAGACAAATCAAGACCTCAGATCAACAATTACACAGATGTGGCATGATTTTCTTTTTGGAAACTGAAATCATCAGCTCAGTACCAAAAACCCAGTCAGCTCAATAACAAGGAAAAAGGGTTGGGTTCACGTTCATCATGTCACCTTGCTCCTCTGTGGAAAGGACACTTTTGAAAAGAAGGCTGAGTTCCTCTAAATTGAAGAAATTACAATGCAATAATCTGAGAGACTGGACAATGCAGTTAGATGTCAAAGAACTCTATCAAAGCAGTAGGGGAAAATGTTGGAAACAAATGCAAAGCCAGGTATAGCAGAAAGAAACAGAACAGTCCTTTCTTAAGCACTTTTTAAGTGTCACTCTAAAGTAGCCTTATCAGGTTTTCCCTGTCCCTCACCTGTTGATGTGTCAATATACAAAAGAGTTAATGTTGAGTATGGAGAAAGATGCGGTGCATCAAACATAATTACCTCTAGCATCTATATTCCATCCTTTTTTTTTCTTCCCCAAGAAGGCAATCTCATTGTTTACTCTGAAAGGCGAAATCAAGGGTCAAGACAGAAACAACTCCATGACAGCTTCTGCTATGTAGTAGAGAGACAACACAAACTAAAGGTCTTTTCTGCTCCTGAAAGCTAAAACACTTGAAAGAATGAAGGTCTTAGTCAAACTCTATTACTGCAGGGAAATACATCATATTGGTTTGACCCCTAAATTCTGTTTGTGTTTGTGCACGTCCTTGTTTTGGTTACAGGAGAGAATCTCAGTAGAGCAATCAAAACAAAAAACTCCTGTACGTGTACACATGTACCTACCTCTCTGATAACTTTTGCATGACACTTCTGGTAACCACTGAGATGTCTGGATCATACTGTAGTTTAAATATTTTAAAATTATAATATAATGGGAGCACTTCTCTATATTCCTTTCTTTCACTAACCAGTTCAGCTTTATGAAATATATTTCATTTCTTGAGCCTAAGGAACTGTAGAGAAAGCATATGTGTAACCAGAGTTAATTTCCCCCTGTGGCTTCTTATTGACCAGGACAGATTATAATACTTTGCAGGACACTTTTTTTCTTTTGTTAATTAAAATGGTAGTTCACTACCTGTATACTCTACCTTCTTGAACTGCAGATAAAATTCATATCAGTGGCTGACAACAAAGCATAATGTACAGCACTGATACAAATTTAAAAAATACATTTTAAAACTCTCCAGGAAGCCTTGTATTCACATATATAATTTCCTTTTTCATTTGGTTCTAAATAAACGGGCTGTCACTGCAGGAAAATAAAATAAAATAAAACATTTAGTTCTGGATTTTTCTCTTCAGGTGGCATAAAACTTGGATTCAGAAACTTCTCTCAGGCAGCTTATTGGAGGACATTTTTTCGTCCTTCTGTTGCTCTGAGTAACTCCACTCTACAGCCTCTAGTCACCTCAACCTTATAAAAACTAAATGAAGAAGATATTAATTATTAAGTATCAGTTATAGAATAATAAAGTAATTTCCAATGTCATGGAAATGCCAGGAAATACATATATTTTCATAATGTTTATATTTACTAAAAGAATTTGATTTTCACAGGAACCTTTATCTGTAAAGCCTTTTCTTTAAAACAAAAAACCCATCTCCAGCGTTGCCATTCTATCCAACCATCTTTGTGATGCTGATATAAAAATCTATGTATGGCATCTTGTGTGGCCAAATCTGGTCAGTTCTCAGAGCATCCTTCTATCCAGTGGGTCATTAGAAAAGCTGTACCTACTGGTTTAGGTGGCAGTTCAGTTTGTGATGGGGCAACCCAGCAAACATGAGTTTTCTTCCCGTGACCTGTTCTGCTCCCTGACCTCTCTCAGAGCTTGGCCTGGCTGTGCCTGGTGCTTCTGTTGCCCTCCCTTCAATGCTTTTGTGGAGCTATCAGCAATGCCATGAACTCAGCTCAGACAGGGCTGATGCTTTCCAGGGCATGCTAACAGAGTTACTGCTTTGTTCGTTCAGTCTTGCATGGCCTTCTTAAGTGGAAGACAGCTGTGATCCTGAAATGTGGAAGGCAGCATTTTTAGGAACTGATCAAGTCTATTTCCTCCCCAAGCTAAGGATGACATGCCAATTCAGAATCTCAGTTCATATCAGACTCCTCTGTCCTTCAGATAGCAGTGACTAGAAACATTTTGTTTTATCATCTCAGCTGGTGCATTTTCTTCTTAAATGCAGACTTTGTTATGGTGATCCATAACTGAGAATCCCTTCAGGCTTGTCTACTACATTGCACTCTATCAGATTCAAAGTGTGAAGAATCCTTGAAATCTCCAGTTACTTCAGAACACAGTTGCTTTCCCTCACAAGTGCTGTACCAGGAAGAACATATCACAACTCTGCTCCACAGGCTATGTTCAAACCTGGAAAATCAGGGTGCCAATAAAAAAGAACTTAAAAAGCCATAGTCATCTAGAAGAAAGAGGGCATCTGCAAACAAGGAAATCTTAATCCAAGTGCCGGTGACATTCAAGAAAACCAGACACAGGGATGTGCCAATTACAGTTTTGAAATGACGCCTTCTTGGTTGCATATAGATCCCAACCCTGGCTTTTTTAAAATAACTCTTAGTTGCCTAGGCTTTTTAGCTGCTACCAGTCCATTACATTTGGCACTTAAGTCAAATAGCTATGCTTTTTCTGCCAAATAAACGACACGTTAGTAAAGTTGCTATTTTGAAGGGCCTTTATTTTGATGCTTTGTGGATTTAAACGCCCTAATAAATATATTCTGCTGTGATATTGTGTTGTGAATGGGACATACAAGGATCATCTTTGTGAACTGTGCACTGTACACTAGGGGAGCAACTTCTCAGTGTTCACAAGTACCTACCTAATACACAATAATGACTGCACTAATCCATCCTTAGAGGGTGGAGAGGAAGAGTAGGAAAAATTTCTCCTGCCTTGTGTTATTTTTGCTACTTTCATTTAGCAGCACTGCACTTCAGTGGTAAGTCACTGAATCAAATACAGGCTATGACCTTTTGGGCGACCTTGGGCCACTCACCTCTCTGTGCCTCTCTTTTGTTTCCCCTCTGTAGTTTCCTTTAAAAGCACAGCGTAAAATTATGCAGAGCTTATTCTGTCTTTGGAGAGCATTTTCCATCCTAGCAGGACCCCACCACTGGCTGTTAATTCCAGGATTTTAGGCTCATGATTAAGTTACTGCAGTGTAACAAGGTACCTTACATCTGTTGCTCATTAGGGGGACTTGTCTGAGCCAGGGTAAATGACTACATCTGAACTAGTCATCTTGACTTTCTCTGTAGTCACTGAAAAAAATTTGTCACTCTTAGGTTTCGTTCCACAGTAGACAACTAACATATATCAGATGAATCATGTTCCCCAAATGCCTATTTCTCTCCATTGATTATGGAGAGTGTCTAGAAGAAATAGCTGAGATGAAGATTTCCACACTGCAGTAGTCGAAAGTTATGTGGAAGTTACTTTCCTAGTAATTGCTCATATATCTGCTGCTTGTCCCAAACAAAAGTGAACTTCTTTAATAGAACATACAACCAACTCTATGACCTAGGTCAAGTTTTCTTACACTTATTCTGAGCTAAACACACGCATGCAGTTAACACGGCTCAGTGGATGCATATTAAATGCATCACTCATTCACTCACCTTCTTTTTGTAAAGGCACCATTCTATTACATTTTTTTACCATCAGCCTACTTTGTAACCAAGTTTTATCTAGGACCATTCTTTTTTTCCTCTCTTTGACTGTACATACTGAGGGAACACTCACTCTTTCCACTGGCTCTTTGTTTGCAGTGGTTTAACCTCAGCCACCAGCCAAGCCCCCCCCAGCCACTCCCTCACTGTCCCAGCAGCAGGACGGGGCGGGGAATCAGAGGGGTAAAAGGTAGAAAACTGGTGGGTTCAGGCAAAGACAGTTTAATAGGGAAAGCACAAGCTGAGCACAAAAGCAAAGCAAAATAAGGCATTAATTCACTGCTACCCCTGGGCAGGCAGGTGTTCAGCCATCTTCAGGAATGCAGGGCCTTATCTTGGGTAATGGTCACTTGGGAAGACAAACCCATTATTTCAAATATCCCCTCCTTCTTCCCCCCACTTTATGTACTGGGAAGGATGTCACCTGGTCTGGAATATCCCTTTGGTCAGTTTGGGTCACTTGTCCTGGCTGTGTCCCCTCCCAGCCTCCCAAGCACCCCCAGCCCCCTCCCCAGTGTGGCAGTAGGAGAAGCAGAAAAGGCCTTGGCTCTGTGTAAGCCCTGCTCAGCAATAACAAAAACATCTCTGTATGATCAACCCTGTGTTCAGCACAAATCCAAAACACAGCCCCATACCTGCACATGTGAAGAAAATTAACTCTACCAGAGCTGAAACCAGCGCACTGTATTTATCTTATTCTCTCAACAGAGTAACCTCAGTTTGCATCTCTTTCTTAGTTTTCCTTTCCCTTTCACTCATAATATCCCCTCTTTCTATGCAGCCTTCTCAATGCTCCCTATGAAGGACATGGTAAAACTGAACTGAATTTTAATAGCTAAGTACTAGAAAAATTTAAAATGCAGACTGTAGGCATGAGTGTAAACTGTTTTGTAAATCAGCAGTCTTACAATTTTTAAATCAGGCTGTAGTATGAATGTAAGATTGCTTTAAAGCAAATACTTGTAAAGATGCAAAAAGCTAGAAAGGCACCCTTGAAAATATTTTCTCATACTATGTCTATGGGGGATAATATTCCCAAGTAAAATCTCTTTTTGTTGTTATTGTTGTAGCTGCATGTAGAAACAACAGAGCTGTTTTTCTAAAATGTAAACAGATTTTAATGTAGATTTCCAAATACCCACCTAAGAATTTGTTATTGAAATATGGTTGTTTACCTATGGTATAGAAATTACAGAGATATACAACATAAGTTTGATGTCTATTGTATACATTTCTAGCTGTATCAAATATTTAATACCTGATATTCTTTGGGATTTGTTAGCATCTCCTTTCAAACTTGCCTGCGGCAATTACAAGATGGAATGTAAAAAGTGGTTTTGATTATCGTTTTGGATTGTCACCTTGACAGTTTGGGTTGGGTTTTACAGACATGGAGAAAGAACACACACAGATGCACACAATTGCTCCTTTTCACTTTGCATCCCCTTCCCAGTAGACAATGCTCTACAGAAATGGCTCAGGAGCAGAATAGACATGAAAGGATTACCAAGTGGAGCTATTTGAGGGAAACCTGGTTCGTTATTTGGAGACAGGAATATGTAATATGTGGCCAGTTTCATCTATAAATTGCTATTGCTTGGGGATTGCAAATAGAGCTTAGTGGGTATTTGAGCGGTCAAGTCAAATACACTGCTGCCAACAAAAACAGGAGGAGGAGGAAAAACAGGTGGAAGAAAAGAGAAGAGGGAATAGAAATTTAAAGAGCAAGAGAGGAAAAATGAAGTATCTTTAGCTTTTGTTGCTGGTTCAATAAAAAGAAAATGTTTAACAACAAGAGTAGTCTAAGGTCATTACTTTAATTTTTAATCTAGGCTGGAGGATGCAAGAAGAGTGTTAATGCGCCTGTGTATGTGAATATCCTTTAAATATGAAACCTATTTGCTGGTTTGAGTACCTTACTGGCTCTTAGCTTGCAGGTCCCCTGTAGGGCAAAGGCTGCACATGGCCACCTGTTCTAGCAGTGCCCATCAATCCCTTTTTTTGTCCACTGGGGAAAAGACATTTTGTCACAAGTGAATGGGAAGCTTACCTGAGTGTCAGACAGTGGGAAACCGAGTTCCATTAACTATTTATTTGTAGTTGGGCATTGTGTTTGTTTTGAGGCAGACAGAAGGATGTTGTTTGCACAATAACTGGGCAGACTGTTCTGGCCACTGAATCCTAGGCATGAGGAACACTCAGATGCATGATTTTATCATGAGGAAAGCAGAAGGAAACACTAGTGCAAGGTGCAGCACTGTGTTTCTGATTCCTCTTTAACAGTATGATTGCAAGTTGAGTTTCTGAGATTTTCTGTAAATGACATCTAAGCATCACAATAAATTATTAATATCCATCTTTACATTGTTTCTGCACATAGCTTTCCCCTGAAATCCACAAGCCTTTGTGAAGCATACAGACTTTTTTCCTTTTCTTTTAAGTATTTTATTACTATGGAGCCAACTGTTGCTGTTATCATTGAATGTCTTTCAGCATTTCCACTATAAACCTTGTTTTCAAGGTATTTATGACCTACCTATTTTACTTCATATTTTTTTGCAATTTGCAATAGAAGATTTTCAGCATGGAGTAGATGGTGCTGTCTTTCCTTGCAATATTTGATTTGGACACCTATAGCTATTCTGGACTGACAATTTCAAAAGGTAAATGGGGCCTCAGGTACCATCATTTTCCTACAAAATAGTACTTGAGAAAGAAGTAAGAAAAAACGTGAATTTTGCAATTTGAAAAAGAAAATTGCAAATATTTTTATTTTTCAAATAGAATTGATCAATGGAGTCATGACTGCACAATGCATTGATAGGGAATGGATGTTTTTCTACACCATAGAAAAAAAAATAAAACCATATGCTTAAATACCATATTTCATGCAAACCTATGCTTTCAATATTAATCTGTGAATCCTACATTATTAACCTATTTATCCCTAACACTTAAGAATGCACAGAAGTAGTGAGTTTAATGAACATGTCTTTAAAACATATGGAGAAGTGCTTTCAGTTGCAGGCAATTACGTAGTTCTGTGAAAAATGATGAGCTGTACTGTTGTCATGATACAAAAAATCTTTCCCATTGGTTTCCCCTGTTGCTGCAGTCAAAGGAGTTACAATATTACTCTTATGCAGAAATCTGGGCAATGCCATCTTATTGACTTAATGCCTAATCTAAAACCTAATGAGGTAAAAGGACTATTTCCTTCGACTTCAGTAGTCACTGGAGTCTCATGGTTCATTCTAACAGTTCTCTTGTACCCTAATAACTGAGATAATCAGCTGCAAATAGAAAGCCTGCAAAAGAGTTTGGATCTTTGTTATACAGATTTTTGCCAGTTTTTATTCTACCTAACTCACCCTTGTACTAGAAGACCAATCGTCTTTTGGCCTGATGCAAAAAAAAAAAAAGTGAAAATTATGTGGGATGAGAGATGAGTAAAGAGTGTTTTCCTGAGTTTGTTTTACTTTTAGATAATCTTCATGGATGAGTCATTGAAGAGAGGAAGCTGCCATTCATGTCAGTACTCAAAGAAAGAAACAGGAGAAGAAAATCTGGAAACATAAATGTTTTCTTACAGGAAGGTTGTCAAATTGAACAAAATTCAGGATTCTTTTTCCTCCTAAAAGACATTATAACATGCTGAGCTTAATCTGCTAGTTTGCTTTCCTAAGTGTAGGTTATTGTAGTCTGTATATTACTTACCATTGCACTTTGACATGCCTCAGGCACTGCCTTGCAAAACGTTCCCATTTTGGAACAGCTATAGGTTATGTGACTTGGCTCTGAGGCTGTTTACTGCCATCCAGCAACTGCTCCAATTGGAAGAGCATATTTTGGGGCAAAATTGGCTCTGCTGTAATCAGGCAATGTTGTCCTGTTCTTTTCTTGTGTCTAAAACACTGAGACTTCTGACATACAGCGGCCTTTTTCATTGGAATGTGAAAAACAATTACTGAATAAATGTGCAAAGACTCCACCCTTCAGCAAAGTAAAAATGCAAATCACACAAAACAGACCTCATTGCAGGTGGCTAGGGGAAAAAAAGAAGAAAAACTTCCAGGTGCAAGTAGCTGGCATTTCAGTATATCAAGTAAAACCTATGTAGAAAGAGACTAATTCCTACAAATTAAAAATCTCAAAATCTCACAATATTCAGCCAAACTGGAAAAACATTTTGTTTTCAACGGATGAATTAATTTTATTTATATTTTTGTAGATTTTGAAGCTCAAATAACTAATAACATCATAGTTTCAAATTATTTTTAAAAAGAATTTTCTTTTTTATTTGAGATTAGGCTAGACACAAGGAACTGCATACTTATAATTAGTTGAATAGTAAATTATTTCATAGCAACATGCTATGAACAAGAATCCATTTACACTCCGCTATATACAATTTCTATGCAAAGACATGATGGGAGTTGTTTTAATTTAGTCTAAAAGTAGCACTAAATAAAGGGGGGGAAGGGGGAAGTTCTACACAAGGCAGCATGGAGCTGATTTGTTCTCTACCTTTGCCTATCAAGAATAAACCCAAGGGAGGAAAAACATGCTTTATCACTATTGCAATAAGCACAACATATTTTCTTTATTGACAGAAGATTGAATGGTGACATGATTTTTTTGGTCAGAATCTAGAATTGGAGGAAATTTCTAATGAGAGAGGTCTCTATTCTAGCAAAGAGATAATGTGACTTCTGTGGCTGGAAACTCAGGCCAGTTATCTTCTGATTAGAAATAAACATTAGATTTTTTTTTTTATCACTAAAGATAGTTGCATGTATTGCCAAAGGATTTGCTTGACAATGTCTTGCTGTTTTAAATTAAGTTTGTGCATCCTTTGGAAAGAGATGTTATAGTTCATCCACAAGGTGTTAGTTCTGATGCAACAATTATTGGGTGAAAATTTGTCTTTTGTGTCACAAGATGATTATGACAGTGGATTAGAAACATAAAAATCTATGAATTGCTGAAAGTCAGGTGACTTTCCTGTTTTGAAAGACTTAGATCAGAGTACTCAGCATCATGGGTACCTCCCTCAGTATTGTGCATATTAGATATGCAAGCCAGATATTATCAAAGTGGTGTAGAAAAGTTGGCCAACATTGCCTGCATTCATTCTGATGAGGTGCATGGACTATCTTAAAAATTTTATATCTGTACAAAGATATGAGTATCTTCTTTAAGCCAGCTGTATATTTCTTATGTGCTGTCATCAGACAATACCTTGACTGCAAATAAATTATTGGTACCAGATTTTCACTTTAACTGTACCTTTACATATTACAGAGCATTGGTATCTATCCTTCACACTAACGACATTCTGAAAATAATTTCACATTTACCAGATATAATGAAGCTGTGTTCTAAAAAATATAAATGCAACAAGGAAGAACATTGTCTCCAATCCACATCTTTGATTTACAGCTGTCTCCAGGGAGCTTCACATTACACAGTGTTACTCCACAATATTCTAAGTACTCCCTGTAACTACACAAAGCACAGGACATGCCACATTTTCCTTCTCCTTCACTGTAAACATTGGATAAATCATTATCACATATATTTGATAGATTTTATTTATTAACCCATAGCAGTTTCAAAAAAATAATGACCCAAAGTTCAGGTGAGCAGTCTAAATAAATATCTTCATTCAGTCTTCTTTGACAGTCTACAAGTGTATTTTGGAATATATCTGTATGTTGATTGTTTTTTAAAAATTTTGCAGGCTGAAGGGATTATTTGTTGATTATATAAAATATTATGTGCTTTTCACCAATATGATATGGCTTATGCATTGAATTTTTTGTTTTAAAATCATTAAGGTAAGCACATTTTTATATGTTACAATACATATACAATACATACACTCATCATAGTCCACGTGCAACAATACTCTTTACTAGTCTGTATTGTATGTGCCAGTTTATCAAGCTGGTGAGAAGATTAAATATGTCACTTTTTGGTTTAGGACATGTAGCTCATCTAAAGAGACAGGGTGTTTAATTTTTCTTCTGAAATTTATTTTATTTGAGCTATTGGAAAGGAGTTGTACTCTGTGGCTAACCTGGGCAAAAGATGAATTGCAATGTAACACCAGAAAAGGAGCTACAGACTTCTGCCTTTAGACCTGGACTGCAGGTGACCTTTACAGACACATACAGCCTCCCCATGTCTTTTTGTTGGTTTTTTTTCCCTGCAGGATTTTGTCTCAACAACCTACACTGTTTGCAGTGTTGCCTTTCTCACCTCTCTGGAGGCTTCCTTAGAGCCCTTTTTCAGCCCTTTTAAATGAAGTGGCACAGCCTGACCACATCAGAGCTGAACCACCAGTGCTGACACCCAAACCCTGCCACCTGCCCCCCTGGCTGCTGGGGCAGGAGCTTGCAGCAGGACCTGAGAGGGTTGCAGAATGAAAATGAATTTGGCATCCTCAGGAATATTCATCACTTTTCTTTATGGCCAGAAACCTTTCCTTTCCTTTCCTAGTATTAAAAAATACTAGGACTCCTTTGTTCTTTACTAGGCTTCTTCAATTAGCTACTTTTATAGACAAATAAATTGGGCTTTTTTTTCTGAACTATTATAGATTTTTTTAGGTGTAGTAATTTTTTAGTTCTAGATATATTTTAAAATGTCAGTCAAATAGCAGATATTTTCCAAGACAAGTACACATCTAATAAAATGCTGTTTGACCTGATTTTCTTTGACATGCTTGTAGAGTACTGAAAGAGGAAAGAGCTATGAATATCATGTTTACAAGATGGAGCACTGAGTCATGGGGTATCGGAGAGTAGAAATCTTCAACAGATCAAGTAGATAAATTTCACAGAATCATAGAATGGGCCAGGCTGGAAGGGGCCACAGTGGGTCTTCTGGTTGAACCTCTCTGCTCAGGCAGCATCATCCTAGAGCACATGGCATGGGATTGTGCCCAGAAGGTTCTTCAATACCCCCAATGAAGGAGCTCCACACCCTCTCTGGCCAACCTGTTCCAGGGCTCAGTCACCTGCACAGTAAAGAAATTCCTGCTCATGTTCAGGTGGAACCTCCTGTACTTCAGTTCCTGCCCATTGCCTGCGGTCCCAGTCTAGTGCCTCTGTCAAACAATTCTCAGTCAAACAGAAACAAAGGCTATGTCTTTTTCACTGATGACAGGCTGTAGTGCTGAAGGATGTATTGAATCCTTTGAAGCTTTTCATTTCAAGAGGAACTTACAGCATCTTCTAATTTTATTTAACGATAGTCTAAGATGAGTAAAAAAAAATAAAAAGGGAAGAGAAAATATTCATGGTGTGTTTAATATCTCCTTACTCATATATAGTGTTATATATATAATATATGCGCACGAGGGCTTATCTCCCTTATGACATTCATCTTCACCTGTGAGAAGAGAAATAATAAGTCACTGGTGACTATTGCACTTGACTTATGCCTCTACATCAGAGAAGATAAATGCCAATAGAAAGATCAAGTCTTTTGTATTCTTTTCTAGGGGAGAAGGAATTTATCACAGGGATATTGGAATTTATCTAAATCAGATACAGATGATTTCATCACAGTAATGAGGGAATCCTTATTGCTTGCCGACAATGTCTATGTTTTGAGTGTAGTTTAATTTTTTTATATACTGTTTAACCTATAAAACAGACTCCTACTTTTAATTCAATGCAAGTTGGAGCTCTCAATTCCTACTGAGCTCCACTAGGGAGGAATTATTTGGTTAAGGGAGAAAAGGAGAAACAAAAGAATGAACGGGGAGGAGAGCAAATATGAGAATTTATGTAAAAGAAAATCAGTTGATATACAACTAAGGCATTTGTTTTTGTGCACATAAAATGTAATATGTCATCATGAACTGTGTGCTTCCTGATTCCTTCTAATTTAACAACATTTTCATATAGATTTTCTGCATGCAGTTAGCATCTATTGTAGATATAAGTGCAATAGAACAGCTTTCCAGATACTCCATTTGAAAAATATCAACAAAATTTCCTTCAAGGTATTATTTCAGAGGTTCTTTTAATCACTTGTCTGTACTTCCTTCTCTCTTGCCTTTCTATTTGCAGTAAGAAAAGCATTTTCATCAAAAGTATAGATCCTGTTCCTATGGTTTTGTTTTACCCTCTGAGACTAGGAAGAGCTGAATTCCTTCAGTCCCTAGAAAATGTCCTGATGATATTCCAGAAAAGGAATTTGATCAGAGAGATCGCAGCCCAGTTCTTCAGAGGTACATATGGTAGGAACTGTTTTGAGAACAAGCCCCATGCATTTCAGCTGCCATAATAATATATTTGGGCTGAGAGATACCTGCAAAAATTACAGTGTGACATTGACAGCAGCCAGAAGGTGGAGGAGGTTAATTAGAAGGAAGTCAAAATACTTTTTTTTATGCTCAGTAAATCAGATAGTATGTGACTACAGTAAAAGGGATAGAGTAAAACACATGGTACTGTTGTGACTGTATGTAGTGAATTACATTGCATTTGTTAGTATAAGCTAGGCTGTTTATAAGGAAATTTCAATCAGAAAAATCTCTAGGCTCATATTACAGACAATTCTGATTTGTGAAAGGTTCATATTATAGATTTTTGAAGTATCAGTATTGTCTGATGTTGCCATATAAAAATTTTTGTAGTGAAATGCCCTGCTGATTGTCACTTTGCATCATGACGCTGTATTTCAGAAATCACAGCCCTATCTAACCTCCCCACTTTTCCATTTATGGAAAGCAAATGGGAACTGAATAATTCCAGAAAGCAAGAATTTCAAAGGGTCAGGAACTTGGAAGCAATTTTAAAATTGGTGTTTCATGGACTAAATAGTTAGAACTGTGACTACTTAAACTGGGATTTTAAAAAGGAAGGAACATGTTTCATTTCAAGAACTCAGTGTAATAAATGTACTCATCAACATAGTTTATAAAATATTTCCACCTTTATTTTATACAAATAAATCTAATGTATTATAACAATAAGAAATAAGTTCATCAACAAGCCTCTCTGTATACCATAGCTATCCCCTTCAGTGTTAAAATATTTTACATAACAGTCATAAAGTTGTTGTTGGAGGTATGTGAATTCTGCATGTGCTATCTAAATAAATACTTTGTGTATACTTTTAAGTTCATATTTGTGTTGAGACTAATATACTGCAACCTTGAGCACAGTGGGAGCAATGTGAATCAGGGGAGCCATCAACCAGGCTGATTAGACTGCCCACTGAGCACAAGTGATATCAAAACAAGCAAGTTTTGGCCAGCATTACAAGCAGAATGCAGCAGGAACTGCAGGCATGTTATACAAAGTGGGATGCTGTTGGCACTTCTAAAATAGCAAGATGTTGCAAAAATGGACCAATCACCCCAAAATGTATCTCTGAGTGATCAGTGGTTCTCATGGGAATGATGGGACACTGCTAGTGGAATTGAAAACTAAATCACAGCCTTCACTGTTCGCACAGTTATGGATGTACATGTTTATATATAATCTGTCCACATATCTGTCAACATTACTATTCATGACTGCTGTGGCACCTTGGTATGCTGGTGATATTTCAGTGAAAGAAAGCAACATGGTTTTCTTTCTTGGGAAAGAATTGTATCTGCATGTAAACAGATTTGCAAAAACTGAAGGAGTACATTTTCAAAGCATGGCATACAATTTTAGTATCATGGACTGCTACAGGTCTTGAAATTCTTCTAACAGAATCTTAAAGGAAATGAAGTGATACATTTCTTTTTGGAAATACAGATGCATATACACACTGTGTTTCGCCTGTGATGCTCCTGCCAGTGAAGGAAACATTAAAGATTTCTTTATCTGGGGAGAGGAGGAATCAGGTGGGAGGAAATCAGGTGGGAGGAAATATACTTCATCTTGAGACCTGGAGAAATTCTGAAAATTTTCTTTTCTTCTTAAAACAGATTTAAAGCACTTCCTGCTACGGTGGATCACTCATTTTGAGGACATCTTGCACTTCTAAGGCTGAGGTTCTTTTTATTTACAAAAAGTCTATGGTGACTTTACATATGAGCATCTCTATTAATGACAGGCAGAGACACTAAGCGGCTGAACCACAGAAAATCTATAAACATGTGACTCCAAAGACTAAAAAAAGTGGTTAGCTTTATTTTGCTTAGAAACATTTTGAGTTGCTGGGAGAAATGATAGACAAGGCATTTACCCTCTGGTTAGAAAAACTATCTGCTTCTTCTGTATATCTCTGCCCCCACACAGAAGGAGATTTTAAGATTTGATTACTAACTTCTCAATGTGAAGCTACTTAAAATGACAGCACTGTATAGCATGCAGTCCAGTGTCCATCACTTTGTTGTATCACTTAAGGAACATATTCAATTCAACAGTTTACTTATTTTAGAAAGATAGCTTTTGTTCCCTCATTTTTACTCATGATGACTTGTAAAAAGAGGAAGTTAAAAAAAGAAAAAAAGAAAAGGTAAGTGGGAAAATTATCCAAACATTTAAAATCTCCTGCTTTGAATAAGACTTTTAAGTCCCTCCGTTTTGGGGAGACATCAGCTCTGTTTACAACAATTAAATGCTTTTCACAGTTTTTAATAGTGCTTCGTTCCTATCCCTACAATCGACAATATTTGTGTCTAAATACATGCGAAATAAGAAAAATCTTTGACATTAAAAATAAATTTTAAATAGGATTCACCACTTGAAATTTTGGCACTTTGAACTTACCCCCTCAACTATCAAAACTGACCTTCATGAGGCCTTTGTGTTATGTAGAGCTACAAGGAGTTGCAATTTCAATATAAACTTGAAAACAGATGGCCATCAATGAAGAGAATTTTCTGGACTTCTTGGGAAATCTATCAGACTCTTCCTGCCTGGAGTTAATTCAAGCTACTGGCCCCTTCAACAAAGTGAATCAAATCAAAACGTGTTTTTTTAAATAATTTCATTCTGCTTGGCCATAGTAGGGGAGTTCCTCTTCATAGACATCGGTTTCCTATACCCTAAGTCTTTACTCAGAATTCAAATGAAGTATGTCCACAGTAAATCATGGTACACCATGCTTTTTGAGTGTGAGTAAAACATTTTTACAGACTACATAATGTCGTTCTGCTACTAAAGGCTCAGCAGACTTTGATAACTTCTTCCCATTTCTCCATGTTGCCATGATCCCATGGCATTCTCGTGAGAAAAAAAGTTATTTTGCTTCAGTTCAGCAGTGTTTGTGCACAGCCCTAACTGTTGCTTTTCATATTCTGAATATAAAACTGTTCTGATGGATATATTTATGCTTTATGAAACCAAAATGTCAGTGGCCTTTGGTCCAAGTAATAAAATCAGCTCTTGCACAGAAACAAGCAGTACTGTTAAGATTTTAAACATCATCGTAAACTATCATGAGTCACTCAGTACATCATCTTCAGGTACAAGATCTTTTGGTCTGTTCTACCCAACATCCATCAATCAAAGTTTATAGGCTCACAAATTGCTTGGCCAACACTCAGTAGTAATATTTTAGCCATATCTATACTGCAAATAATGTCCACAGAGAAAACACAAGGTAAATGCCTAGTGTTTGATGTGGTTTGCTTTCTTAATTTATCAACAAAATTGATGTATTTCTCTCTTTGTTGATGTACTCACTTCTTGGATGTAGGTGTTACAGGTGCATCCATATCTTCTGTGAAGGCTTTTCTGTTATTATGTCTCACTCTCACTTAAAGATCATAACTGAATCTAAATAAATGACATATTAGTTCTGCTTCTTTTGCTTCATGAGTTTTGTACATTTCAAATTTAGCAATTTTTTCTTTTCAAGCTGTGCACTAGAATAGTATAGTGATTTATCTTGATGGCAAGAGTTACAGGAAAGGCACATAAAAATGAATTTTCTACTTTCTTTGGCCAGTATAGTCTCAAGTCAGCCTTTTTACACAAGCAAGAGATTTCTGAAAAAAAAAAACCAAAAACCAAAACTAAACCTTGTATACATAGTGACTGAAAACTTGAATTTTGTATTGTAATCATTAAAAGGATTTTGATTCTGAATCTATTATGAAACACACAAGGTGAAGGGCAGTGCATCAGAAGAGATGTCCCTACCATGCTTATGGTCCAGGTTCAAGGAAAGGAAAGTTGTTGCTGTAATCATGTGAATACTATCACTTAAAATGTACCAAATGGGAAATTGTCCCAAACTTCTTTTTTGTAGTTACTATTTTAATATTCCATGTTCTGTAAAATCTTGCAATATAATTTTACTTTCATTTCATTAATCAGAAGTATTTGTTGCTTTCTTTCTCAAAACCTCCCCCAGGTCAGTATTGCTCTGTGGTTTAGTAAGTATGTTAGCAAAGAATCAGCCCAGTTCATAAAGAATCATCCCAGCACTGTCATACAATTCATACACCATCAATTACTTGCACAGGCAGAGTGAGAAGTGCTCTTTAATAAGCTGCTCTGAAATAAAATACCTTTAAATTTTAAAAATGTGATCACTTTCTGAACACAGGGTATTTCAAACTCTTCCTTTCAAATCCCCAGCCCAAGACTCTCTCATCTCTTAAGGATAACCAAATAGTTAATGCAGTACTTGGAATAATAAATTCTTAGATAAAGCAACTGTAGGAGAATATTTTTATTCTTAAAAAGTCAGTTTTATATCTGTCTGCCTCAGATTTCAAAAACAGTGATTTGCTTTATTAAGACTGGTGTAAATAGACTTCTACATTGCTGTTGGTTATGTTGCAATTAAATGACCCACTCTTTCTCTTAAAACTATCTTGTTGCCAAGTAGTCCATTATTTTACCTTGGATTCCCAAACTAACTTTTCATTAGATACTTAGGTCTGATAAGACCTTATCAATAGACACTGGTCTCCATGCTAAGACAGAAAAGAGAAACACTGGGAAAGGCTCTCAGCATTCCATAACAGCAATGAAAACTCTGAGGCATGCAGCTATAAAAGGAGAAAGGCAGTTCTGCAGTGAATGTAATCTCTAACCTCTCCTAAAATAATCACATATAAAAAGTGTTAGGTGGTCACATTGTGGTTTCTAGTGTTAATATATTTGGAATATTTATTTAAAACTGGAGGAAAGTAGATGTATGAAAAGGTAGATGATTTTTGATTTGTGATTCATCAAAAAGATATTTTGAAAGAAAGGAAATGGAAAATCAATTTTATTTTTTAGAAATCTCTTCAAAAATTATAATCTAAACATGAAGTCAGATGCTGGTCTTTGAAAAAATATTTAGCACTACTTAAAGGGTTTCTTTTGTGCCCTATGGGTCAGCATAAGTTAGATTGGTTCAGAATAAAGTAGCATGAAACTGTGACTGTAGTTCTAATGTTCCTCCTGAGCTTAGCCAGCAGGGAAAAATAAAACGCTTATATCTAGAACGTGTTTAATCATCTTCTTGAGATTATATTGTGATTCAGTAAAAGGACTGCTAAATTTAAAGGTAGAAGGCACCATTGGTTCCTTTAGTTTGGTAAAAAAATAATTATTTTGCTGGGTAGCAGCAGTGAAAATATAGTTGAAAATTTCAAAATCTTTCTAGAGAACCAAAGAGTGCTTTTCCTATCTTAACGGGATATATAGTGAGATACATTTTCCAGACTGATATATCTTGAGAATCTTTCTGTCAATACCTGCTGAATTTCTGCAATTACAAGCAAATTTGTAAAGCTCTTACTTTTTAAGCATTTCATACTTCAATTTAGTTAAACAATAGAAATAATTGGAATTTTAAAATTAATGGCATGCTGACAAATACATTGACATTTAATTCTGTATAGGTTTACAAAGAACATATGGGTCTGATACTTTGGCTCACAATTCTTTTACAATGAAATTGTTTAGCCTAAATATATATAATATTATTTATATTAATATATATTTATTATATATATTATACACATTAATATATTATAATATAATATAATTTATATTAATAAAATGGAATTGGAAAGAAAACCATTTATTTAGAGTAATTAATATTTTTAAAAAGTGGGTTAAACTTTTTAATAAATATATATTTTGCCTGGTTTGCTCCTGTTTAACAAAATGTATGCTAAGTGAAATGCTAAGCTAACAGACAGCTTAGCAATTTTTTATTTTCCTGAAAAGAAATCTACTTAATGAAAAGAACAGGAAGCCAAAATAGTTCTCCATTTCTTAGGATATACAAAATTTAAAAACCAAATATTTTAGTAGGGATCCCTATGTGCAAATGAGGCTATTTATAATGTATTTCATAAATGCTAATTTCCTTTGTAAGTCTCTCAGACTGATTAAGCACTGACTTTGGAGTGACTTATTGTATGCTTAAGTTAATTACATCCACAAATATTTGCAAAATCCAAGGAAGGGGTTTTACCTGATATTATTAGCAAAGGCAGCAGGATCTAACCCATTGTTAACTTTACTTAGTAAAACTACATATATTGTTTCTTTGTTTTCTTTATATTTTACTGATAGACAATGGGTAATGGGATAAAACTTAACTGTGGAGAAAATAACCCATTTAAGAGATAAGACTGGAAACATCACAAGAAACACTGCTGTGATTTTTGGCCATTCTATCCATGTATCAAATAAGCTAATTCTATCACAGCTAACATAAATATGCACAAATTGTGTGCTTTAGAAACAGTATTGACTCTTTGGTAGAATCTCTATTTTAAAAATCACTAACATTTTTTATTGTTTTTAAAGTGTGTAAATATCAACTTTGCAAATCATATCCTTAGGAAGGTCTCAGACTGTAAAGATTACAAACACCTTTGCATTTGCTTTGAAAGGTCAGTGCATGTAGGTACCTTGTGTTAACAAAAGTGTCTGTCACTCAAACATTGCCCACGCTTTTGAAAGCTATTCTCAAAGAAGAAAAAGTAGAATTTTTTCATTTACTCTTCCCTCTCTTTTATTTGTTTGTTTGTTTTCTTTGATTTTTTCTTCTGATTTTTATCTTCTCTTTGTCTTCACCTCTTTTTTATTCATATTTTGGAAAACAAAACAGGGTTTGATTATTGACTCAGTATTCAGCAATAACCACATTTAAATGTAGGGTTCAGCACTCAGATTAGTTTTATTCCTGTTCATATAAACATAGGTTATTGATAAAGACATAGCTAGGCCTAAACCATTCCCAGTACTACGAGACCAGACACTGATTGGGACGTGAGTAGTGTGTGTGTGTTGATTTGAGCAGCAGGGGAGATGGTGATTGATGATCACTGGACTCTCCAGGAGCTATCGCTGCACTGGAAATAATAGTGAAGCATTTTTTGAGATAAAAGGATAATCACCATAGTGGGGAGAAAAAAAATAAAAAAGAGAAAGCAAAAAAAAGTGCAAACAGCCACAATTAACTTTCAAATTAATAAAGAAAAATCTGATCAGCAAAAGGCATTGTTTCTGGGTTCCATCCCTGGGATGTGAAGTGGAGGTAAGTGATCTTTTGGCTGAAATGAGTATCTATTCTTTTGCTATTGACCATTGGACAGTCACGACACCTTCATACCCTGTAGATTTTTAGTTCTTGTTCTAGAGTGCCTAGAGGCAGTGTTTGAGAAAAGCTGTAATTTTAAGTAGGTGGATAATAGCAACACATCATAGTCAAAGTATTTTTTTCAGAAATCAACAGGTATGAAAGCCAAAAAAATCGTTGCTCCCAGTTCTCAGTCTCTGCATTTCCCTCTCCTTTCTCACAAAAGAGTGGAGCTGGAGCATTCTTGTTTCTCTGTGATACCATGGACCTCATTTATGCAGGGATGCAGGGTGGTCTGAACAGCTACTGCCCAAGCACTTTCCTTTCCTGAAAAAGATGGCCCTGAAGTATTTAATCTTAATTTTTACAGTTCCTATATAGGAAGATCTTCATGTGGACTCGTAAGTTAGGAGTCTTTTCAATTTCCATCCTTTTATTGATATCAGGCCAGAAAAAGAGAGCACTGACAGCCTGTCTTGAACAAATGGTTCAGTAACTCTTTCATGTCTTTCATGCTGTCTCCTGCAGGTCTTTGAGTCCATTGTCATGACAGAGCAAAAGGAATAAAATCACCAAAATTTACAACAGTTCTCATGTCCTTTCGTTTGAAAGTAACATGACTGTAGTATGAAACTTAAAAATATCACCAAGAAACTGATTAAATTGCTGGTCTTTCTTTGACCCCCAGTTGGACCTGTAGTGTTTAGGGAATCCTCATAACCAAATTAGAAAGAACAGGGGTAGAACAGAAATGCAGCTGTGATGCAGCAGCACCAAAGAGCCATTAGCTGTGTGGTGCCTCAGCCCCCCAGCCCTCCCAGAAGAACAGGGAAGAGAATCAGATGGGGAAAAGCAAAAATACTCATGGCTTGACATAGTTTAATAAACAAAGAAAGAAGAAAAAATGGTTTAGAAATTATGCAAAAACAATCACTTGCCACCTCCCACAAATGCACTGATGTCCAGCCAGGCACTGTGCAGTTGTTATCTCTCCAGACTGTCCCTCCATTCACTTTTTATAGCTGAGCATGACATTATAAAGTATCCCTTTGGAGCATGTCATCAGCACAGCTTCAGTTACAAATCCAGAACACAGCACCATAAGGGTTCCCCTGATGAAAATTAACTCCTTCCAAGCCAGGCCTAATTCAGCATTTGAGAGCAAAAAGTTTAGATGGCAAAGGCTGATAACAAAGTGGCTAAAAATAAAATCCCATAACCTGATATCTTTTATGCATGAGTACTGACATTCTTCTAAAATCTGACCAAACTTTGCTTTCTTTTCCAGAATCATTGAAACAATTTTTCTTTCTGAATACCTGCAGGAACAATAGCCAGTGCTATGGCAGCCACCTACACCTTTTAAGACTTGAAATAAGACTTGAAGTTACTAAATATTGCCCTGTAACTTGATTTCAGGTACTAACCTTAAGAGGCATTTACTTCATCAAAGCCCATAGGGAACTCAGGGAAAATACAGAACTAGCCTTGCTAATGCTTTGAGTGTGTCTCAGAGTTTCAGAATGACTTTGCTACTGGTGTCTTGGCTATTGTGAGCTCAAGCTATTCTTTATTTGTCAGGCTGTTGGGCTTCTGGAACCTTCTTTCCCAAAATACTGCCCAGTGCTGTGCCCAGTGATGTGCCCATCTTGTGCTCTAATCCCTGGATTTACAGTACTGGTTCCCTAGTCCATGCTGCAAAGGTGCCTTTTTTGAAAAACACTCCTCTCCCCCACACTGTGAGTCTGCAGTTTTTGGTGATGTCTTTCTGTGAACCTCTTCCTTAAAACAGAAAGGGTGAAAGTAACTTTTTTTTTAACTTTTAAAGAACAAATTTTAAAAGCCTGATAATTACTGTGCGTGTCCACTTTTCTTATCCTACCCTATGTCACTTTAGATTTTTGGGTTTTGCACAGAAATTAATTTGTTCAGTGAGGAAGTAAAAAGCATTTTAAAAATTGCTTTCACTGAAAATCAATTTGCTAAAGCATTTTCTTCTTCAAAAAATGCAATTTGATGAGAAAACGCTTAGTTTTTTAAAAATGAACAGCTCTAATTGTGATTTTGGAAGCACACCAAGCAATGTATGGATGCACACTCCTCACATTATATGTGCTCACTCGGTTCCTATCCTGCTAAACTGGTGACACTGCACCTTTGAGAAAACTCCTCTTTTCTCAAAGATACCTGTTCTCATAGATTTCCTCAGAAGGTCTCTCGTCTTTCCTTTCTTTCTACCTGTGTAGAAGTTGACACAGGCTTCTCATACTGAGAATTAACAGGCTCTGCTGACAGAATTGAGTCAGCACAACTTTCTTCGTGCTCTAATGCAGATTTCTATACCTGCTAATAGCTTGGGTCAACAGATGAGCCCCGTGTTCCTCTGCAGGGGCATAGATCGTACTATCCTGATACAAATGTCAGATATATTGCCAGACCCTTAGTTCCTTGGCCAGAGTGCTCAGGGAAATAAATAAGGCAGTGACCTAAGCTATTGTTTATGAGCCAGGTCTTCATAATGTACTGGATATTATTGTACATGAGAAATAACAGCACAAGCAGCAAGATCCCAAAATTTTGCAGTGTGGTTGCATTTACCACATGGTGTGTTAAAATATAATGAAAATATATTATGTTACGAGATATAAAGTAATGTCAAATAGAGGGAAATGCAAGCAGGCTCCTGACTGAATAAATCAGGGAGAATACGCAAGGCAATAAATTCCAGTCAGTTTCCTCGCTATGTGGGCAAAAGGGGATTAAACAAGACAGTGGTTTAAATTTATAGTAGCTCTTATTTATGAGTCAGGCCTCAATCATGTATCAGAGACACCGAGTCTATAATAATGGCACAAGCAAAACAGAACGGGCTCTGGGAGGGCAGATGCCTTCAGGACAAGGAAGTGTGCTTCAATGTAGAAATCGAAAATGAAGGCAGAGAGGCAGGAGATCTGAACAAAACCTTCACCTTATTTCCCTGATATGGAGGGCAGTAATGCCAAGATTTTAGTCTTCTGTTGCCTGGCTTCCTTACCTCTACCTCTCCGAGTTCCTCCCCTTCCCCATCGCCACATTTTTTATTTTCTTCATACAGTGTGAATCAGGAAAAAACCAGAAGGGCTTTCTGCCGAGTCCAGAGCGTACGGGGAGCTGGAGTTGCTCCTTTGTCAGCTGTCTCACCAGAACAGCTCGCTTTCTCCCCATCCTCTACACACTTGTGACAATCTTATATAATTGAGCAAAGTATACCAAAAAAAAAAAAAAATTGCCTGTCATTTGCTTGTATAAAAAAGGGATACACATGTAAAGCAGCAATGTCTCACAAAAAAGGTGGGATGATAGTAGCTACCAAATTAAACATGAGCTTGCTTTGTGATCCGAGATGAAAAATCCACTACAATTTTTGGCGGTGTATGCAGAGTCATCATATCAGATTGGCAACACACGTCTCTCTGCAAGCCACTGAGTGAGCTCCAGCCACTTTGGTACAAGGGAGATGTCAAAACAAACTGGTGGGAATTTGAAGCGGAACACTCCTTTCCCCTCTCCTCCCTTCACGCCTACCCGCCTCCGAACATCTGACGAGGCTGGAAGAGCTGCTACATCCGGAGCCTTTTAAATATAGAACTTGTGAATGGTTTGTACTGATTCATATATGCATCACTGACATGGTGCTGGCAGCAGCAGAGCGATGAGTGCAGCACAAAATCTATGTGAAAGAGAAGAGGATATAACTTTTTGTTTATGTCAGTCAGACTTTGGTTCAGTAGATACTGGATGGTTAAACTGATTTTATATGTGGGACATGGAGCTGTGCTATATTAGGAGTATTTTTGCCAAAAAGTTATTGTCTAAAGGAAAACCAGTCTTTCAAGAGTGACATGTGCTGCTGATGTGTACTGGTTTGGCATGATTTTTTTTCATTAAAGGTTTCTGAGATGCAGGCTAGAAAGTCCAGTCAGGAAACAGGACAGTCTCAGAGCTCCTCACAATCTAATGGTCCAGCTGACTTGGGATGTAAGAGGGGCCAAATCAATTCCTCTGCCTCTTGTTCACCATGGTGGTTTGTATTTCATCTTCCACAAGATGAAGGTGAGTGCTTGGACTGATTTCTCTGTCCTGTTGCAGACCTGCTCTGCAAAAGTAAACACAAGGTGGAGTCTCCAACCAAACAGCCTTAGGTAGGTTATTTACTGAAATGAATACACAAGTTTAGCCTCTTGGGACAGTAAAAGTTAATTTATGCAGAAGTTTGCCGTTCCCCTTGAAAGAGAGCCATGTCAAAATAGCAAAGAACAGTGGCTGAGGTACACATGAGAGAGAAACAGAGAGATGCAAAAATTATGTGAGGTGAGGTGATCTAGTTTCCCCTACAACAGACATGGGAGCTTGAGGTACTTAGGGACATTTCTCATATTCATCTTCCCTCTTACTAAAGCTTCAAAAGGCCTTAATTTTCATCCTAAATGGAAATGAAACCTTACAAATTTTCAGTATTCTTTCACAAGGGAACATAACTATGGGAAATTGCAACCACTCTGGTTAATAGAAGTATTAGAAGTAGTAACAAATATTTCAGAAAGAAAAGAGATAGTGATGGAAAAAAAAGTAACTAGAGTAAATGTCTGTATATACCACTTGGGTTGCTGAGGCAATAGAGTATCTTTGCTGTGCAGGTTGGACAGAGGGCTGGGGACAAAGCTAAGAGCATTTTATTGATGAAGGATGGGCAGAAAGCCTCAAAACATTTTTTCTTAATTCCTTTTGTTTTGTTGAAGGGTCCACACCTCTAGAAATGTATAAGCATTCTATCTTAATTCTTCAAGCTGAAATACTTTTTGAGCATAATCTCAGAGGAGAGCAGGGTTTAAATTGAAAGGAGAAAGAAGCAAATATTTTACATTCTATAGCATTCCACAGAGATAGAAATGCATCATGGCCATGGTTTTTCTCAGATTATGTGTTATTTTCTAGTGCTGTTATGTGTTTTACAAGACACAATATTGATTTAATGCAGTAGTTGGTTCTCTAGCTGGTTCTCTTGTTGTGCCTTCTAGGCACTATTCATGAAACAAAAAAAGAAAAAAAAAATCCAACCCCAAAAAAACCTCCTCACACTTAGCAAAAAAAAAAGTGTGTGTATGTATGTGTATATGTATATATTTGTTTATATATGCAGTATTGACCTGTTTCTAGTATTATGGGCTGTGGCTTTTACTCGACCAGTACAAGTGAGGGGCAAGCTGAGACAAATAATTCTCAGAAATCTGCAAAATGCCTCTCTCAAGTCTCTTTAATTTATAGGTACTCTCTTAGTTGTTGGGGATTTACTAGTAACTACTGAGAACCTGATAGGAGAAATTACTTATGTTTGTGGAAATTGTGCTTCTCTGGATACTGACCATCACATGACCTGTTCATTCCTAATGGTTTGGGGATCATATTCTTCATGATTATGACTCATCTGTTGTGAATCTTTTAAAATCCAATTTGCCTCCTTTTCATCTATGAGGCAATAGCATAGCCTAAAAGTAAATTTTTTTTGTGCCCTTCTGAACTGGGATCTCCTTCACAACCTTTTCAAATAGCTCAAAGCTTAAAAGAGCAAAAGTAAACATATTTTTCTTACTCTTTAACTGTATTTATTTTTACATTGTGTACTACCCTGCCTGCAGCACTGCTGGTGTTCCCAGAGCTCATGAACCTATTTACTTTCCATCCCCTGCTCTCTGAAGAAGGCTTTGTTCCTGTCTATCACAGTGGGGAAAAGTGTTCACAGCTTTTTGGGGCTTATGGTAGCAGTTGCAAGTAGACAAGAAATATAAACAGGCTCAGGAGATCTAGGTCTGAGGGTGGAAAGAGGTGATTCCTGAGGTAATTTTAACTTTCAGGATCAAACACTTGGATAAGACTTTGACAGAACCAGATGAGGCAGCTGAGAAATACTGGAAAAGTTATTAGGAGATGAGCCTCAACTACCATTCTGAAATTTGCAGAATAATTATGGGAGATTTTTAGGTTTGTTCGTTTTTATCACTCTTGTTGGTTAGTTGGGTTGGTTTTAGTTTGGTTTTTGTTTTTTGTTTGTTTTTTGGGGTTTTTTTGACTGGAAAAGGAATAAGGGTGTTTGCAGAGAGGAAAACTAGAGGAAAGAGAAAGAGAGTTTAAGTTCTGTGAGATACTCATTGTAACCTCTTGGGCAGTTTAAAATACATTAATTTTACTGAGTTTAGTCTTAGAAATTCAATGAAGATGCTAGAATGAACTTCTGAAGTGGCCAGGGAAACCCAGGAGCAGTCTTTCCTGAGGAAAAGGGGATTACTAAGGAGACATTCTGAAGTCTGTGGGCAATCTTTGTGAGCTTCATCTGTCACAAATGTTGCATGTCTGATATCATCTTCTGTCACATTTTATTTCATTTGTTTACAAACTGGATTATTTTTTTCCTCTCAAAAATATGTCCAGGGAATATCCTTCCAAGTGTTCTATCAAACAGTTGACCTTGAAAATGGAATAACTTGCAAATGAATAGAGAATAAAATAAGACAATAAAAGCATCTTTAAAAATATTTTTGTCTCTCATTTTGCTCATTCAAGCCATGATGTCAGTAGGGTGTCTGAGCAAAAGAAATGGTCTGTTTCTACATTTGCAAGAACAGACTTGATCATTGCAATGAGCTTTATAAGCTTTTTTCCTAGTGGAAAAAAAAAAGTACTTAAAAAATTGTTTACCATCTAGTCTTTTTTTATTTTGTTTGCTAAATGGAGACAAGCAGTTACCTTGAGGAAGAAGATTTTCTTGTCTGTTTCTGCAGAGTGCAGCATCACAGGGACAATAGCAGTTTGTAACTAAGGCATTGACATTACTTCAATACATTGAAAAAATAATGCTTTCCTCCCTGATTTAAAGATCACACATTCTTTCATGAAGCACTATCAAAAATATCTTTTTGCCAACTTACATGGGAAAGCCTTCTTGCCATCTTGGCCCATTGAAGAAATTATAGCAGCAATCACATGTGATTTACAAACTAAATCAGCACCTCCATCTCTGATGTGACACTTTCATACCTTCTAGGTTTATTTGAAAGCTCAAATGGCTTGAGCTAGCCCAGCCCTATATCCACAAAGACTTTAGCCGTGACTGCAGCTAACTCACATTTTCCAGAGCACACGAGGGCAACATCAGCCAGCAGCACTTCCCTCTCGTGTGACTGTGCCACAATGGGCTAAACTGGCAGCCAGGCATGGGAAGGAGCCCGGACCAGGGAAGTTTTGGCCAAGGAAGGCTGCCTGGCATCATGAGAGGAGTCTGCATATCTGCACAAACAGAACAGGCTCTCTGCTTGACAACACAGTGTAGTAAATCTTGATTGCAAGCGCTGTTAGAGCAGGGTCAGGGTTTGCTGAGGGTAGTGTATCCACAACTAAAATTAACTCGGCCGCCTTCCCCAAGTGTCCCACATTCTCATTCTACTAGACACATTTTGACAGTCCGTGCTCAGTGTTAACTAATTTTATGCAAAGCAGTAAATTTGGAAAAAATATATTCCATTTCACAAAGTTGCTAACTTATGTAGAATTCAACAGACAATTCTGTAGTTTTTGCAAGGTAATCTCAGCCAATAAAACTTTTTGCCCTATCTATATTGATCTTTTTTTGTTTGTTTTTTGGAGGATGAAGACAGTTTTACAAAGAATAGCTTCTTTTCTGAACACTTTCTGTATTAGCCAGTGAAGAGGTATGCTGAAGCTGGTCTGAATTCGCTTTGTTTATATGCAGCATGTACATATTTATGTGTGCTTCGTGCATTTTTTCATTTAAACTTCTCTCTTTTCCCCTCACTAACTCCTTTTATCATAGCATGTCCTAAATGAAAGGCAAATACAATTAGTCATCAACCAGCTTGTACTTCCATGGCATCTGTCTCCCTGATATCTAAGCATTATTTAAGTTTATGTTGAATGTTGTGTTCAGATTTGGCCATCCTTGCTAGAAAGAAGCATGAGGCGATTTCAAGAGCAATTTACAAGGAGGTTTTTTCCTCCTCGGTGTGAGAGCAGCAATTCCTCTGATTCACAGGTTGACAGGAGCACATCACTCTGGTGCTCAGATCAGTGCACGAGCTGCCCATCGAATAGCAGATCAAGTTTAAAGTCCTAAGGGCAAATTCTGCTGTCAGTTACACAGGTGAACATGTAACTATAAGAGCAGAATTTGGCCCCTAGTCTTGATCTTCAAGTCTCTCAGTGGGAAACTTGATTACTGTGTTTAGGACAAAGTGTACGAATGCTTTGTAAAGAGCTTGGTACACACACACACACCATGAGACACAAGTCTCTTTTGCTGGTTACCTTTTCATAGCATTTGTGAAGTTCTTGAATTACAGCAGCTCTTAGGCTGCATGTTGTACTATAGCATTCATTTAAAGAAGAATCATTTTCCTTGAGCTTTGATATTCAGGACAGTACATGTGGCACTGATAAAAGCTTCAATGCTATATTTTCATGAAAGCATAAGCTAGGAAAATAGAAATGTGAATAAACATCCAGTTTCTATGATAATATGCAGTTAATTTTTTTCCTCCTTCTTCCTTCTCCTTTCACCTGACCTACCGAACATTGTCCCAGTTTCTTTAGCACTTGAAATGGTCTAAATGGTCTGGATTCCAGTATCACTTAATTACATGTTTCTGCATATCCTTCTGATGGAAGCTGGATAAAGGCAGAAATATAGGCACTCTGTTTTGTGTCATTTAAAATTTCCCTAAATGCCTCATTCTTTTGGGTTCATTTTAGCTTCATCTAAATAATTGAGTGCTAATTAAATGCTTCCTCCCAGGACATAACTTCATCCACAGGAGCAGCACAAGTGGGCCAGAGGACAACTCACAAGTAGAACATGCTTGGAAGCCTGTTGCAGTTTCAGTGTGGCTCTACTGTAGTGCTTCTTTTGCTGCCTTTTTTTTTTTTTTTCCCCCTTCTTGACAGTGTGAAAGACAGGCTTTTCTTCATGTTTTTCCCAGGGGCTCCATGAAAATAAGCCAACATTTTCTGGATTCAGTGTCTCACGCTGCAGTCGTGGGGGCTCTCGGGTTTTTCAGAGATGGTTTCCCTGCAGAGTGAAGGCTGCCACTGGATCGGGGTTCTTCCGCAGAGGACCCCAAAACTCCACGCAGACCTTTGTTTTCCTGCCCCAGCTCCTCACAGCTCTGGTCAAACGCTCGATCAGAGCGATGTCCACCAGATGGCAGCATGCCATATCGAAAATCAGTCACTTAAATCACTATTTAGGCTTTCCTTTTATTTTTTTTTTTCCCCTCCCCAAGATGCACCATTAAATTTAATAAAAACTCATGACCTCAGAAATTCAGGCTCTGCACTCCAGATACATCAGGTGCTGACCATCCCAAGAGGAGCCAGTGGGTGGGATAATGGCACCTTAACGTGTTGCCCCACACTTCCAGCCCCCTTTTGAGATTGCAGAGAAAATTAAAGGGACAGTCAGGCAACTGTTCCTCCTCAAGGTCTTCGAGGGGTGCCTCTGCTCTTTGAGGTTACTGCTTGGTACGTGCTTGGACACCGCAGCAATGAGAACCACATGAGGGGCTGCAGGGTGTAAGAGCTTGAAGGACCCAAAGCGCCACTGAGTGCTCCCACCCCGGGGCTGCTCCCATCACTTGGTGACCTGAGCAGCAAGCACACCCAGAGGCATCTGGCTGCAGCTGGCCTGAAGGACCTGCTCCTGGGTGCCGGGATACTGCTGGCAGATGTCAGCAGGCACGAAAGCTCCAAACTCCTGCTGCAAACAGGAGCCAGGCAGAGCTGGCAAGCCCAAAAGAGAGTTTCAGAGCAGACAAGAGGCAGGAGGAGACACTTTGCACTCAGATATACAGATATGTGTGTGCAGGACCGGGAAACTGCCTCTGCTAAAATTTGCCATTAACAATGGTAAGAAAATGACCACGGTGTCTCTGTAGGCTTCAGCATGGCAATGATTTTTGCAGTACCACCAGATCATAGATATGTTAAATCACGAGAGTGGTCATTTTCATCATGAACATTGATTCATAGTTGCATAACTAATCATGACAACTTTATTAATTGCTTATTACCAAGGGTTTTCTCTTTTATTAGAGAACAAGTGACTTCCTTCCCTTGTAGTGGTGTATATTTCTCTGTGTGATAGAGATTAATGCGTGAAGCTTTGCAGGAAACTGCCTCATTGATTTTGTTGCCTTTGTATTTGTCTTCCTTAGGTGGCTTCCAGTAACATAGATACAGGGGATGCAAGGAATTTCACTGGGACATTAAATTCTGTGCTTATGGCAACTTGAGTTTTGGGCTTTATTTGGAAACCCTGAGAGCAATATGTCCATTTTTCTCTGTTGTAATTTTCCCTTCAGTTTTATTGACTTATTAAAAAATGCGTTGTTAATTCAGATCTAACAGTATGTTATGGCAAGTTATTTCAACCTGTATTCATTTTGCATAATGTATAATTACCATAATGTACTCCAGAACACTTCCTATAGCTTTTTACAAAGCATAGTTTTGTATGCATGTTTGTTATTGAATGTACTTTTGCATGAGGCTTCACAAATTTTGCTGTCATATATGTCTCTGTGTGCATGTATGCATTTTACCAGCATTTTAGACATACTCAAGAAAATTTCTGTTGTTAGTGTTTAACCTTATGACTCCACTGTGTGTTGAATGAACAATTATTAGAGGACCATTTCACCCTACACATTAGTAGCATATATTGCACTCACTGAACCTAAGAAGAAACTTGACTTTAGATCCAAAAGCCATCAGTAAGGAAAAGTCTGCTATCAGGACTTCTGAAAGCCTATAGCTTGGGGATAGTGTACATAAAAGAATGCAAGAGAGCTGATGGGGTACTTTTAAAAAATGTCCTGACAGAGTCAAGGTGATGGCCATTTTTAGCTGCCCTGCTATCCATCACCTCTTTCAGCCAGGCATACTCCATCATATGCAACAGCCTCATGAATTTATGCATCAAGCTGTGCAGCCAGTCGTGCCGAGGGCTCTGGTGACAAGTGAAATTGCTGTGCGCCTCATTTAGCTGTTTATTGCGCCTGAGTACGTGTTGCAGCTGTCATCTTACGATGGGATGATAGTGCTCGTTAATAGACAAGACAGGCAAATAATGATGGAGACTATAGCAAGAGATGCTCATCTGCCAATAGGCTCTCAGCAATATCACAAACATTCACAAAGTTTTCAATCAAAAACAACACTGCAAGAAAATACTGAGGCCAACGTCTGTTTTTTTTATTTGACTAGCGGTACAGATTAAACTTCTGAGAAACTGCAGTCCAGTCTGTCACATAACTTAATTTCTGGACATTTTGCCCTTTTTCTGTCTTTTTTAATGCCTTTTGAAAAGAATGATTAGTACGTAGTTGAAGAACCCAGCATATTCTTTCCACTTTTCATTAGTTACAACTCTGCCTGCTGTAACTAGAGTTGTTCCTCCATCTGAGACCAGTGCGGCTGCAGTGCACCAGGAACTTTCAAGCATCCCTTCAAGGTTCTGCTTAAAGCTTTTCTTAATAAATTTAAGTTGCTTAATTGTGATATTGACCATTAGTCTGCTTTTATACCTTCTCTGGGGGAAAAAAAAAATCCAAAATAAAACCCAAACAACCAACCAAACAAAAAAACTATGATGAACAAAACAAACTCTGTTTTAGTGGCATGTAGAATAATTTCAATAGAAAAAAATACCACCTGGGAGGGCCACACTTCTTTCTGTGAGAAGCAGATATGATGAATGCAAAATCACCTTTGTAAAATTCTCTCAGTAATGATGGTGCCAGTCTGCCTTTCTTCCTCTACATTAAAATTTGTGATGTGCTGCAATTTGCAACCTTTTTGTGGCTTGCAAAATTCTTTGCTCATAGTAATAACTTTATAGGCTGTAGTATGAAATATTGATTTTCCTTCATAATTAAATCCTTCAATTAGAATGGGAGCAAAGGGTTAGTACATTTGATGTAATTAGAGGAATTATTTGTGTATGTTGGATGAAAAAACTTTATGTAAATCCTCCTGGAATTTTCTGGGGAAGATACTTTAAAACATTTTGTAAGTGTACTTGCTAGAGACTTTATTGAATATTAATCCACACTACCACTTAAAATAATACAATGTATAAAATCGTGTCACTCTTACACAAAATCACACAAAAGGTGCAATAAAATGGGGGTTTTTTTGTGTAATGGACAATAACTCTGAAAGGGATTTTTGCAGGAATGCAATCCTACAAAAAAAAAA
Source organism: Zonotrichia leucophrys gambelii (assembly GCF_028769735.1). Lineage (NCBI taxonomy): Eukaryota > Metazoa > Chordata > Aves > Passeriformes > Passerellidae > Zonotrichia > Zonotrichia leucophrys. The sequence goes on along the minus strand of NC_088172.1, from coordinate 3,016,928 downwards.
TCAAGGGGAATGTATACTAGGTCTTCATGCAATAAATATTTTCCACATGTTGCTGGCATGTTTTCAGAGATTATTATTGCATAATAACCTTTTTTGAAGGAAAAAAAACAAACCTGTGGAAAAGCAGCCACAGTTTGCAATGTAATTTATGTGTCCATTCAGTTGCTATCACTGTAATATTGAGTACACAAAAATGAATCTATGGGAGGTTTATGACACCTTGAAACCATATATGTCACAGGATGATCTAAAGCTGCTTTGCTAAGCGATAAACATTACCCTCATTTTACAGATGAAGATAGTGATGAAAGAGAAATTTCTTTCTCCAAATCAATAGCAAATAAAATGTACATGCTAGATCATGTCCTCTTGCAAAAGTCTGAGAAAGATGAGGAATCTATCGTGCCAGGACTATCCAGCCAACCGAGGAGCAGCAAGACTAGGGCAGGGCTCTCCTAGGAGAGCAGGAGGCACCTGACATCCCCAAAACAGCTGCACAATCTATAAAAGCTGCCTGGAGTCTCCCTTTAGTGAACAAATTAAAGGAACCTGTGCATCCTGCTCTGGTGGCATTGCAAATGAACAGACCCTCTTGCAGCATCTGTTGCTCTTCTTTGGCTCCTGCCAGGTACTTTAAAATTAAAGCCTGATTTTTTTGAAAACTAAAGTGAAATCAGATAACCCCATGTGTACAGTCTAACCAGTATACAGCTAATGATATTTTACTAAGGAAAAGCTGAGACACAGAGGGAGGATGTGGTCTGATAGAGATCACACAAAAAGTTTGAATTAAACCTGGCTGTTTCCCACTGGTGCTTTCATTTCTATGAATAAACTCCACAGCATCTTTCAGAGTCTGGTCCCTCGCTGTGAGATGAATGAGTCATTTTTTTCCTTCACAAGGGAACATTAAAATAAATACCAAAAAAGTGTAACACTGACTGTACACTAACCAGCCAGGTTTTTAGTTTGCTGTTTTCTTGGGTTGCTTTTTCTTTTTTTTTTTCTGAAACTGAGTTATCACAAGGGAAAAACTGGCATGTAATCCTGTGGCTTTGATGCCTCTGTGTGTATGGGCAGACGGTCTAAATGTGAGAAAACTTGTCATTTGAATGCTTCACTTCATGGTCTCTATTTTTACACAGAATTTGTCTGTGACTACATGTTTTGTATATGTAAATAAATATACATATAAATATACATATAGATAAATATAAACATGTGTGTATTTCCACATATGAGTTTCTGTGTCTATTTGTTATGATAGGAGTCTGACTTTGAGGCAGCATTTAAATGAGGGAGTCAACAAAGAAACAGATTTTGTAACCAAATGAGAACATGTTTTTGTGACATGTCTTTCCTGTCTGCAAAACGTATTTTCTCTGGTTAAAGAGGTGTCAGTATTTCTTCAAGGAAGACATTTTTGCTGAAAAAATGTTTGTCTGCTTTTCCAAAGCAAAAATGTAGAGGGAAATTTTGGTTTAAAGAGAAAAGGACAATTTTCCCAACAGAAGTGAAAGATGTGAAGCCAGTGAAACTTTTTTTCTATTTCCTTGTGTTTTTCTCTTTCTCTTATTCATTTTTACACTCATCTCTTTATAGTTATGTCTTCAATCTTGTTATAATATACAGAGAAAAATAAGGAGTTGCAGAAAGGCAAGGTGGAAGGAAAAAAAATTTAAAAGGGAAATTATTTTTTCCCCCATATTTTTGTAAAATAATTTTTTAAAATCTTGCAGAATAAATTCCTGTGGAAAATTTTTAAAACTTCTACTTTTTTTTCCCTATGCTTACATGTAATTGAGCAAATGACAGCTGACAACAGGCATATAGTTGTATGTGTGTATTGCACTATCCCAAGAAGATAACTACATTTATTATCCCTTCTATTCATTTACACCAGGTTTATGTTGATATTAATTCCAAATAATTATGCAATTAGTACCAGTAAAAGCAAGAGAATAATCTATTGCAATGAACATATCATTACTAACTGTAATTACATATAAAAATAGTATATGGGCACACATGCACACACATAGTAGTCTATTCTCATTTATGAAATGACATTGCAGTACAATATGACAAATCCATGTACAGTTTGTTTGTCTCTTCTAATTTGTGCTGAAATTATTGTGAAGCCAAATATAGTCTACCTACCACAGTGGTACTGCATTAAAAATAATCTTTCATTTGTTTTTGTCATTTACAGAGCTAATGGTCAGCAAATTTGTACGTCCTGTCTTTTTTCTTAATGAAATGGAAAAGGGATGCATGCTACATAAAAAAGAAGTTTTATTAATGTTTCATAAAATGGTTGCTACAATCAAAGGAACTGCTATGAAAATTAAATTACTGGGCTGACTCTGAAAATCAGCATAATATGCTCTGTTTAATTCAGTCATGCTAAGATGTTAGATTCTCCTTCATTCTCTCAGCTTTCTCTCTCCTTCACCTGGGGGCATCTGCTGATGAGTCTCTTCTAGAGGTTGTTTAATGACTATTTTACAGCAACTGTCAGCTTTCTAAAGCCCAGTGGCACTGGGCGTCACTGTATTACCAGCCTTTTTACACAATTTGCCTGACTGTAAATCTGAGCTTTAAAAGTACAAGAAAAGCTCTTATTTGATTTAATGACTGGCTGACGGGGGTCGATTAATCTTTTTATGCTTAGATGTTTTACTCATAAAGGTCATCTCCTGTTTGTTTACTCTTTTCTTCTCCTCTTATGGCCATTGAGTATGAGGTGAGGAATTTTAAGTATCATGCAATTGGAGCTGAGTGGCTTGGAGGGTAATGCTGTTCATGGGCAGGATTGTGTTGTATATAATTGATATCACAGGAAATCCCAAAGGCACCGTTCAGAATCAGGGCCCCATTGTTCTAATCACTGTATAAATTCCCATGGATACACAGTGCAATCTCTGGGATATGGATGATCTAATTTATGAGAAGGTGCAATGAGTGTGCTGTAATAATACAAAGGAGAGCAAGAAGGCAAGGACACCCAGAGAGAGGGACACAGAGATTTTCTGTATAGTTTTTAAGATAATGTGAATTATATAAAGTTTAATATAGATTCTCCTTTAACCACCAAGAATGTTCAATCAGGAAATAAAAGGCTATGAATGCACAATAAATAATATTTCCAGAAGCACCAAATTTCCATTTTCTGAAGCATCTTAGGTATTTGGGAGTATAAATTTCATCTATACTTTATACTGTACTTGATACGCAAGTACATTTTTAATAGTGTTGTACATGTAACAGAAAACCAAATCATATGTTTAAAATCAGTTGTTTCTTTGTCTCATTGAAAATCAGAGGGACTTAGGGGTACAAGTTTTCAAAAGCCTATAAATATGATAACCTGGCATCTTCAAAGCAAAATGATAGAGAGCTATTAATGGTCCTGCAGCTAAGAAGGCAATGATTACTGGGACAAACTGGTAGGAAAGGTGCCTCTTCATACAATATTCTCTTCTTTTCAACAGTCTTATTTTATCAATAGCACCAAGCTTTCTTTGATGTAAGAGGCTTGGTGGTATAATCTTTCCTTTTGCTTTTGGAATGGTGCAAGATCCTTCCTGACACTTCAGCGGGTTCCAGGAGAATATCACATAAACGGCTAGTTCCTCCTTCAACTTGGTATCTTATCAAATCTGCTGGGAGGATGGCAAAACTTCTGGTCTCGTATATAGAATTAAACCCACTCCTGACACTCAACTCATAGCCTTGCTGACATGTACCCTGCAAGTGTGAAAAAGTAGAATTGGCTGATCCTTCTATAGTAACTGAATTTTCATGCAACCAGTAACAGAGGTGAATTATAAACAAGTTTTTATCCCCTTGGCACTTAGAAGGTTTATATAATGATTTGTCATACTATTTAGAACATCACAGGCTACTTTGATGCCAGCGCTGGAGAAGTCCTCAAATCAGGACTCTTCCCTTGTGGTCAGTGGTTAGTTCTGCCATTGTGTCTGCAGGGTAAAACGTGGTAGAGTGCAAACAAGTATTACTGTTTGAAATGTCATAATGTTTTGGACCATATGTTTAATGAAAGTTTGCTTAATTCCATTTTTTTTACAAATGTGGTGTATATAGATAATTGTGAGTGTTGAGGAGAACATGCAGCTTACTCTGGAGATTTTTTTGATCCTTCACCTCCCTCCTTAATCTTGTGTACTCTTTTAAATTTGTTTTCCAGTGTTTCCCTCTTTCCTTTAATTTGACTTGTACTTCCCACCAGGAAACCAAAATGGGAGTAAAGCACGAGTGTCAGGATAGTGAAAAAATGGCAAGGAAAATATGGTAACATCTGACACCATGTGAGGGCATGTGGGGCTTGCTGACCCTCTTGGAAGTGGGGCAAAGCACAGTAGTGCTCAACATGCATCAGCAGTGTGAGCTGACTAAAGACAGCAACGGAAAGGACTAGTTCCAGAAGTTTAAAAATACAGAAATAAATTTACTTCAATTCCAACTGAAAAGGGGCTGTTCCAGTTTATGGAAAATGTCATGGCTTCACCATTTCATTTCCACTCTGGTGTATAAGGAGAAGGGATATCTATCAGTATCCATCTCAACCAAAATTTGCATCATCTGCTTTCAAGCATGATCTGAAAACCTGTAGTTTTTATTCACTGCTAAGACTGAGAAAGAGCTGGGATGTGACACTGGCTCTTCAATATTGCCACAAATCCAAACTATCTAATTCATGTTTTTCTCCATCATTATGCTCTGTTACCTCACACTTATGAAAAAATAAACACATGCAGCAAATTAAGGTGAGAGATTTCCTGCAAAACTCGTGCTTCAGACAATAGGCATTGCATTGTAGCTGTTCTGTGGCAAGCAGTCATTTCTGTCTTTATCTTTCTCTGGTTTTAATCTGCAGGTTTTTTCTAGACTTGAGAGCTTTCCCCTGGTCAAAGTTTTGTTGAACTTGATAAGCTCAAATAATCATTTAGCTCAATGCATCAGCATTTTTCAGTGAAAAAGTTCTCATCAGTAAAATCCTGTTCAGTTTCAGCATCCTTGTGTCCTTTATTTATGCTGATATGATTCTGTATCAGAAGTGAAAAATCATTGAACTAATTTATTTGACATAAATTTAAGATTTGCAAAATTAATTTGGATGTGGACAAGTTTTGGCCAATAAATTTTAAAAACTGTATTTATAATCAGTGAATTAATTTTTTAATGGTAAGGGAAGCTTGTAGAACACTTAGGATCTAGAAGAAATATGTGTAGCCACTCACTGGCCAGAAGTTTCTAACTTCTCTCCAGTTTATACTAGCATTCAACAAATTTCTCCTTCAGCTAAAATCTAAATTTCTCTATCTTCTCTTTTTTCAGTCTTCCACACAAAGGTAAAAAATCTTTTCTTCCTCTCCATCATAACCCTCAAATTTAATTTTTTCTCCCCTTTCAGTTTAATCAACTGTTTTTAATCAACAAATTAAAAACAAATTTCTTAAGGTCAGTGAATGAACCTTTTCATGACACCTGACTTCATAAATTCTTCTAAATTCATATAGGAAGTCAAACACTGCTAAACTCAGTTTTCCATTGACCTCATTCCTTCTGTTCTACAGCTGTTGGATGGTCAGTTCAGTGCATCAGTCAGTAAATATTAATAAGTGGCTAGTGGATATATTGGGAAGCTGTACAAGTGCTTCATCAGGTGTGAAGAAAAAACAAAGCACAATTTCTGTATGTCAAACAGTGAGCACGGGCTGCACAGCAGATCTCAGAGGGCTGTAATCAGTGGCACAGGGTCTAGTTGGAGATCTGTCACGAGTGGTGTCCCCCACCAAAATTCAACACTGGGCTCCCCAGGATAACATCCAAAATGCTGAACGCTGAGATGGGTTCAGCAAAGGGCTGCAAGGGTGGAGCATCTCTCTTATGAGGAGAGGCTGAGGGAGCTGGGCTTGTTCAGCCTGGAGAAGAGACAGCTGAGAGGGACCTCATCAGTGTCTGTCAGTATGTGAAGGGACGGTGCCAAGGGGATGGAGCCAGGCTCAGCTTGGTGGTGCCAAGCAATGGGGCAAGAGGCAACAGCAGAAACTTGTGCATAGGAAGTTTCATCTGAATATGAGGAAGAGCTTCTGTACTGTGCAGGTGACTGAGCACTGGAACAGGTTGCCCAGAAAGGTTGTAGAGTCTCCCTCACTAAAGATATTCAAGATATTCAGTCCTGTTCTATGTGCTCTAGGATGGTCCTGTTTGAGCAGAGAGGCTGGGCCAGATGACTTACTCTGGTCCCTTCCAACCCCCCCGATTCTGCAGTTCTACACCTATTTTACTTTTCTGCCTTGCTTAGAGCCACATCCTGCTGTACATCATATGTTAACTGCTAAGAAGCAAATCAGATCTCACGTCCTTCATGTTATTAAATGGTCACATGGAGTTGCTTATTCAGCAACATAAAAAATAGCCATGGAATTTCCAAATAACCCTGTGTCTATCCATCAAGTTCATTCTTTTATGCATTGTGAACTCAATTTTCATCACTGATACCGTGGTGTAGAAACGTCGTAATGGCTCCTGTGTTGTTCCTGCAATCATCTTTGTTGAGGAGTCACATTTATTTGAGAAGCTTGATGCTCCCAGTTACTTTTAAAACTGTACCTTTAGTTCATAGTCAAATTAATCTGAAGTGGATCTGTGAATATCTGACTGAAGAATAGGAGATGTTTAAGCTTGATAATTTGATAATTTGATATCTTATTTTCAGTTCCAGACCTGAGACTTGATTTAAAAAGCCAGGTTCTTCCAGTGGCCTTACTTCCTTTTTCTTCTAATGTGTTCTTCTAGTATATCTTTGAAAGGACACTTACTAAATGCAATTCTGGAACTCTACCCTTCTGCCTGTAGATATATGTTTGATTTCACATGTAAATACAATTTTCCCTTTTGGTCCTTATAATTTTTGAAGACTTGGGCTGGAGATGCTGGAGCAGTGTAGATTCCTGTTTTTCTTGTAGCCATTTTGGCAGGCATGTGTCAGTTTGATCAATAATGATGTCTGGATTAGGCAGTCCCAGTGGCAAAAATGGACTCTTCTTAGGCTTATTGCCAGATTTTGAAAGCCGCTATAATGACATTCTGCCAAGCAAGCAAGATCTGAATGCAGATTGAACCCCTTTAAAAAAAGTGCAGACTAATAGGCGTTATTGCGTGAATAATAATTAGCACAATTAAGTGGCTGGCGCTTTGCCTGTGAAATTTTCAGAGCACACAAATAAAAAGCTCTACAGAGTTTTGTTGACTATTGTCAAGTATAAAATAATGGCAAGAAGGAATTACCAAGAATGATGCAATCTTGAAGATCATTCATCCATAGCACAGGAAATAATTTTAAGGAAGTTTTAACAGAACGTATTTGAAGACTAGAAAATAACTGCAAAGCTTGGAAGGAAGTGTCCTGTAAATCCTCTAATGCACAGCTTTCTTAAAGGAAGCCAGAGTCCAGCAGATGCAAAGGTTTCAGTCCTCAAAGATTTCCCTCAAATTATAAAACTGGATTGAGGGCTTTTAACCTTCTTAAGGTACTTGAAGAGAGGAAAGGAGTTAGCTTAGGATGCTAAAAAGAAGTAATTATCCACTGTTCTTCTTGAAGTGTAAGGGCTGAAGCAATGATGCACTTTCTGAGTCACTTTTGATGTCACTAAATCATCTCTGAAGGGGTAAGCTAAGGTTGAGCAATGAGTACATTTTTTATCTATCTAAAAATACAAACGGTGCCTCTAGTTCCAGAGATATGCTTATGACTAGCTATCAAATAAAGATTATTTTCTTACCAAGTCCTCCAGTTCGGCCTTATTTGACATATGTATAGCTTGGCATGAGCTAAATATATCATAGTAATATATTAGCTTAACATCAGCTCAGGAAAAATACTGTTAAAACCTATGTGGGATTTAATAAGGAATTAATAGATATGAATGGCTTTATAGGAAATAGAGTCTATCAAACAAATCTAACTTGGAAAAAAAAATTACATATTACCTCATAAAAATAAAACTAGACATTTATAAGGCTTTTAGCTCAGGTACACATGATCTTCTATCTGAACTTTAGTACTAAGCATCAGCAATGCATATTTTAAAGATTAAAAAGTGAGAAACTGGTAGGTCTCTAAAGGTACCTGTCAATGAGATTGTTGTTTTGAAGGGACTGGTTTTTACAGGGTGCTTTGGAGATCAGTGCCTCCCCTTGCACCATTCAATATTTTCATCAGGGTCTGGGAAGTGAGTACAAAATTACTGCTGGTAAAATTGGCAGGTGACACAAAGGTTGTCAAAGTGGTACATAATGACAAAGATGTCAGTCATACCAGGAGAACGGAACTGTGCAGCAAACTGTGCCTTGTTCAAATAAATTCCATCTTGATACTGGGAAGTACAAAGTTGCATCTCTATGGAGGGATGTCTGTGCAGGCTGAAGGACCTTGCCATTGATGTGGTGACTCCAAAATAAATTTGTGGTTTACTGCAGATAACAGAGCATGTTGAGTTCCCAATGCAATGTGGTGATAAAATGGACTAATGAGATAGGGATATTCATAAACAGGGAAGAGGATCAAATGTAGAGTGTTCTACTTTTCTATAAGGAAAGAACAAGTTTGATAGTAGACTATTAGAGAAGTAAAAAACATCCACATATAAACCCTTAAAAGGGTTATTAGAAAATTACAGAAAACATTTGAATTTTTAAACTAAATATTTCCGGGGGGACACAGGGGAATTCAGCTCCTGAAGTTACCTGTTTACCACTGGTGTGACCATGTGAATCAAAAAATGGGTAGGTTATGACAGAAGATAATTTGTGGATGGCAACTGAAGCCATACAAATTAAAATGGAAAACTGCCTACAATTTTTTAATTAACACGGACAGCTAATCAGCATGAAGAAACACCAGTGAAAATCATGGTGGCTCCAACTCTGGTATTTTCCTAATATGAAAACTAAGCGTCAGGGAGACAGCATTTACCCAAGGGTGTCACTGGCCTCAGTTCTGAGTCAAAGGGGGAAGATTGCAGAAATTACTGGATGCAATTCCTAGAAATTACTGGATGAATGAGTTCTCCTATTTTGCCTCATGTGATATTAAGTTAAGACATTTTAGGAATATTCCTTCTTTCCATTTTCCAGCCACTTTAAAGAACTGAGAAGAAATAGAAGGGCATGAAGTGAGAATTTCCCAAACGTTTGATGTGTTACAGCTATGGGTTGCTAACTGATAATCTGATTTCTGACTGATCTTTTTTTTTCATCTTGGTGGACATTCAATAATAACCATTTGCTAATAATTGAGAAGGACACACAAATAGCATTTTTGGAATCCACAGCACTTTTGTTACTTTTGAAAAAAATGTAAACATAAAAATGTAAGACCTTCAGAGCAGATACAACCTAAAAGTGAAAAAGGGGGGTTACATATTTTTTGCTGTTGCTGTTGTATCTGTGGGTGTAAATCTGTTATTTGGTTTAATGGCAGATCATAAGGAGACCATATGGCTTTCCACAAACTGATTCTGTTTCTGTTTCAAACTTCCAAATTGGCTCAGTCCATGAGAGTAAGTGTCATGCTCATTTACATACATAAAAGAGATTGACAGAAAATACACTAAAACAAATAGTCCTCATTTAGTTTGATTTGATAGATTAGATATTCCAAAAGCTAATTAATCTTTAACTTTTTGTAGAGATCTAGATGTCCACTAGAGAATATTCAATAATATCTTCTAAAAATATGTATTTCTTGAGCTTCTATCAACTAATGAGTGATGATCATGATAGATGCTGACATCCTAATGGTGATTATGGTATTTTCCGTAGCTACTGATTCCTCTGCTGTGGAAGCGTGGGGTTTTTACAAGACTGATTCTGTTTGGAGCCAAAGCCAAAGCCTATTAAATTAATTAATGAAGACCCAGTCCTTATTATATACAAACTAATTTACAAATTTTATATTTGGTTAATTAATATGAAAAGAGTTTGCACCCTGTTCTTTAATCATAGCCTTTGAAGGCATGCCCCTACCTGCAAACAATTCAGTGTTTGGAGAGACTGTAAAATCAAAAATGTGTCACTGGAATAGTAATAAAAATAATGCAACTGACAGACAATGATAGAATGTTAAACCACAGATAGAAACTACTGCAAAACAAATTTATGCAAAATAAGAGAAGAACATCAAAGAGAGAACCTCTCACAAAGTTAAAGCAATGAGTCACTTCATGATGAAAGAGATAGTTAAAAGTATGAATGCAGTTTATGAAACATTAGCAATCCCCCCACTAAGATGCAATCAAATCTTAAGTATGTGGGATATGTTTGTAGTGATAGTGAATAAGAATATATTCTGAAATCTTTTGACATATGCACAAGTCATAAACATTAAGTAATCTACTTCAGAAAGCTTTAAGTTGAAGAAACGTGTTAAACCTCCTTGAACCTTATCTTCATTAAATAACATGCATGTACTAGTCTCATAGGAATTTCAGAAGCTCATCAATATTTGTTAATCTGCAAGTTCCTGATGAAAAGTGGTATGTGATATTTCAGCACACCTGAAGCATTAAGTACCACTTTAAAAAAATCAAGATTACAATATTTTCCCTCACACAGAGAAATAAGAAAATATTATGAAATCTGTGAAAAAACCCCTCAAGATAAAACCAAGCAGATCCTTCTATCTAGTATACCTTTTACCTACCTGTCATAAACCTGGAATAGTTTATAAAAAGCATGGTGTATTAATCTACATTTGTAATCAATACAAACATAAAGTTTAGCCACTTGTGAAATGGAAGAACCTTAATGATCATAACCAACCACAAATTAAAGTTAATTAAAACTCATTCATTACAGTGAAAGATAAACTGAGGACCAAAAATGTTCAATACCACATGATGTACATATTTCTCAAGAGGAAGTACTGTCCTGGAGTAGAAAAAGAAAGGTTTGGAGCAATGTTTCACCTCGGAAGGCTGAAAGATAAAATAAAATAATTGTTCCTGGGAAGGTGTAGAAGACTAAGAAGAGCAACTCCTGTAAGTTTTCAGCTCTAAATTGGCCAAGGGGTGTAAAAAGGAGATGATGAAAATATAAAGGAAAATGTAAATCTCTGGGTTCTCCCTGGAGGTTTAATCATGGAAAATCAAAAATGTGACGCTATACATTGTGTCCTAGTTTCATTCCACTTAGCTTTAAACAAGAAAATTAGCTATCTAATTTAAGGAAGGATCCGTTTCCAATTCTAGCACAAAGAAGGAGGGGAAATTTTTCTCAGGTGTGTATCTCAGACATGATAAAATTCCTCTCTTGGGTCTCTATCTGTCTCTATGGGCTATAGAAGGGGTTTGAATGATTAGCTGAAGCTTGAATGGGACTATAGAAGGGGTTTGAATGATTAGCTGAAGCTTGAATGATTATTTTAAGCTTAGGAACAGTTAAATTTTAGACAGCTAAAGCCAGGTGAGACAAATCTTACCTTTTGTTTACAGGCCATCACCTCAGCTTCCAGGAGGGAAAAGGAATATCTGCCTAAAAATATTAGAGTGGTGTCCAGATCCTGGCTGGCTTATGTGATGCTAGAACTGAGAAGCCTAAAAAAAGCTGATATCCTGGAAGTGTAGATGGAATATTATAGTCAAATGTTGCAATTGGTTTCCATTTTTTAATGTTTGAATCTTATTTTTTTCTCATTTTTCATCTATTACTGGCCAGACATATAAGCAAAGATGGGAATGGCTTGTCCTGAAGCTACAAAGCAGCTCTCCTGAATCATTTTCACCTCTCAACTCTGCTTTATATGGCTCTGTTAGGAAGACATGCAAAGCTCCCCCTACCCCACAGTAACATTTCAAAATATGCCTAGGGGTATTCTTCACTTTTGAGCTGGGTTTGGCAGTAATAAAGCATTACTCATTTCCCTGCTTGCTTTTTCTGAGCCACGAGAGCAAACATATAGTCTCTGATAGCTCTGCTCAAATGTTACTGTATAAAATAAGTGAGCATGGCTTGCATAAATTATCCCATCATGGAGAAAAGGAATTATTTTTTTGGGCACTATAATATAAATTAAATACAAAATTTTCCTTTAATGACTTAATGCAATTTGAAATAAATAACTATTTGTTTATATGTTTTAATATAAAAGGTAAATTGTTTCTTTAAGTTATCTGAATTTTGCATCTATCTATAAAGATATATATATATAAAGCTCATAAACATGTACTTATGTAAGTGCAATATATATACATAGACACACACATATATAAATATAATATCCTCTCCTCAAACATTGTATTCTTACAAAATAATGAACCAAATGTTATGGGGAGTGATTTGTTACCCTAACCAATGTCTCCCAGGAGAAAAGATAGGTAAAAAATCACCGTCATAACACTGTGAACATTGTAATTTCTCCCGATGAGTAAAATTGGAGAAATTTCTCCTTGAGAGCAAAAAGGCAAGCTGATTAAGTCAAAGAGGCGTTATAAACCCCAAGGGAAAACAACGTGCTTTATTTTTGAAGTATTCCCAGCAGAAGTCTGGGAAATCTTACATGTCCTCTCACCACGATCCATCATTATAAGTTAGCTGTTTGCAAATCCTCAGCAGGTCATCATATTTTACACTTGCTAACCATGTAAACACAACTGGGGACTCCTAATTACTGTAGATAATCTCAAAAACTTTCCATTTTTGTAAAGCATACAGAAAAGGCTGGGAATAGATAATTTCCCATGCCGTTGTGTTTTGCTCATGTATATTTGTATAGCTGTCACTTTTCTGGATCTCTGGCTGCAAGTGTAAAGTATCTTTTTCATACACATATAATAGCTCGTAACAGCCTTGGAGATGCTCAGTTCTTGTTCTGCATACAGCAGGTGGGTTTGCTGTGCTTTTGCTAAATTGTTTAATCAAAGTGCTTCATACTGAAGGGTCCATGAATAAATATTGTAAAAATCATCAGGGGACGTGATTTATATTTACTTCAATTTTGCCAGGAGAAAACCTAGATTATCTTGAATTAGCAGCTGAAGTTTTTGTATATTAAAGTTCACTGAGTATATTAAGGTGAGCGTCATGCACAAAACGACAGCAGTTTCTCAGGTCTGCAGTGACATGCTTCCAAAAACAGAACAGAAAATGCCAATGATTTTTTCTTCATTTATGTGAAATCTGCACCAGTATGGTTTATGACGCTGGACCTGGAAATGTGGATTTGGACGTGTCTCAAAATTACCAGCAGTAGAGCAAATTTGAATTTTGCTGTCCCAAAGACGAGACGCCAGAGGCACAGCAAAGCAGGCTACTCTTTCCCCAGTGAGGAAGATGATGTGGGCAGGCTCAGAGCAAAGAGCTCAGGTGCAGCCCTATGGGGCCAGGCTGGCTTCTCCAAGGTGGAAGAAATTTTGGGGATTGTCTCTGCTGCACAAATGACAGGACTTTATGGGAACACCACTGGCACAGGGAACACAAATGGGAGAGTGAGGGGTCTTGGCTGCCTACTTTATCTCTGCCTGGATTTTGCCTGCTGCATATCAGATTATATACACAGAGTGGTTATTATCTATTTATAGGATGAAATGGTTTGGTAACTATCCTTTCTCATAGGGAAGTTTTAGGGAAACAGATGAATATACATTTATTATGTGTACATGCCCTAAAAGGATAATAGTTGAATCTGCTCAAACCAGAGATGTGAAGAAAGGTGCATGTTAAGACAGGAAGGAAGAGTTTGCTACTGACAGATCAAATTTACTTTTCTAGGGTGTTGAATGCATTCTCTATATCAGAGATTGCTGTGTAATTCCACACATAACTGCACTGCAGAAATCACATTTTTAATAGCAGTTACTGTGCTAACCGTTATATTTCAGTTATTCTCAAATTATTTTCGTGAGGCTAAGAAAAAACTATATGGAAACATTTGCCCATCTGTTATCTGCAGTTTCACATTATGGATTTTGCAGCAGCAGAGCAGGTTTTAGAGGTTCTTCCACCCTGTGGACCATTTAACCATTGCTCCTGGCTCTTCACAACTTACTCCCAGCAGAGGTTGCTGCCACTTTGACTGTATTCCCTGTATACACATAGAAATATAAGTGGAAATACACATTATATATACATGCGCTTACACATATACATATGTGCATGGCTGTGTATATAGGCATATGGACATGAACATACATTTGCATGGATGAACATAAACCTGTGTGCATTTCTGTGTTAAAACTGTGAAACTATCTGTTTTGCTTGTTGGTTTCTTTCTAATGGACAGAAAGGAGGGCAACTTGCTTGGAGGAGACAGAGTGGGACACAATTATGCTGTGGGAGCTGAGAGGAAGGGAAAGACAAGAGATCTGTTCAATTTTCTTCCTGGATGACTCATGATATGGCCTCTTTTGGTAGGGGTTGTACAGCATGGAGCTCATACAGAGATCACACACATGCTCAGAGGACACGGTGTAGTTTTTACAAGCAGTGTCCCTGTTACAATACATATCGATATTCAGAGCCAGATTCTGCTTTTCAAGTACCTGTCTTTCTATAGTGATTCAAGAGAGCTATTTGTATGAATGATAGTAGAAGAATAAGAATCTCTGCTTCTTCATCTGCCCTTCTTTTCAAAAGAAATTTCACTGTTAAGGTTTTGTTGTGTTCAAACCTGCCTGTGATGAAAAGATTTATATTTGAGTTTAGAAATCCAGAGACATATGGTGAATGTGAGAGCTGGCCAGCCATCAGGAGTGATTGATTCAGGTTTGGTCTATCAATTAAGTGACAGAGCAATTTTAATCTTTTTTTTTTATTATTATTTTATTTTAAGCTTGGGACTTCACTGGAATATTATAACTCCCTTAACCATGCCTGTGACAGCTGACTTGTACCCATAAACTTTGGTGCATTGATCTATTAGTTCAGCTACTTCAATACATCTTCTTTTCCATAAATATGTCTGAGCCGTGACTTTTTCCCAACCTCACCAGAGGCACCCTTATTTGGAGCGATCTAATACGTACAGTGGTATCTGCACACACAGTCTAATATCTGCTTTGAATAGCCATACATCACTCACAGGGAGCAGTAGGGCTGCACAGGAACCTACACTTCAGTGACTTAGTGTTGAAGCATTTCCCTACTCACAGGAGAAAGAGGCACTGGTTAATAAGAGTTCTCCTCTTTTTTTCCCAGGGGAAGGGGGATGGGAGGGAGCAGTGGAGGAGGTCTAGATTGCTGCACCAAATAAAACAAATAGGGAAAAAAACGAAAAGGTAAAGAAAAATCAAATCTTCTTCCTTGTTCACATTTTCAGCTTATGTCTTTTGGATTCATTCCCTACCTTGTGTCAGTTTTCTGTACTGACAGTAATTCTTGTACACAGTCGCATGGCAAGATTAACTTTAAATCCTCCCCTCCTCCTTCCCCCTCCAGCCCCTGCCTGTCATTGTCTGCTCTTGAGTAAGCAAAGTGAATGTGGCCACAGCAATGTGGGACTGTGTTTTTCCATTCTCAAGGGCAGCCACCCTTCTCATCAGCAAATCCATGCTAGCTGCTAGAGCTTCATATATTAAACTGATTTTCAGTCACGGGGTTAGTTTCTCACCGGTGAAGCACTCAGCATAATAATACTTTACACCTTGTACTTCAGCAGTCCTTTCTAAACTCTAATTTAGCCTCACATCCCTCTCTGAGGTAGGTCAGTGTTATCCCACCATATGAATGGGGGAGCAGAAGCCCACAGAGGTTAAGTGACCTATCTGGAATCATGCAAGGAATGAGTAGCAATGCAGAGAACAGAAAACAAAGCCCCTCTGGCTCACAGGCTTGCATGGAGCAGTTGTGAAAATTATCAGGTGTTCAAGTAATATTTGTTGCTAAAGAAAATAGAAGGAAAATTAAAAATAAACTCTCTTGGAAGGAAAGGAGACACTTTATATTCACTGTTTTCAGATGAGGGGGCTGAGGTGAGAGAAGAGTTAAGTGATTTGCTTGAGATCCCATAGGCAATTCTTACCAAACATAGAAATTATCTGAGTAGTGAAGGCAAGAAGAGAGACTGCAATTAAATAAGTGACTTCTCTGATCGTGTTATTATACACAAAGAAACAAGAAGACAAAAGGAATGTAATGTTCTATGTTGAACTTTTAGAAATCCAAACTCAGCTGCCATTTTTATTTGATCACTGTTGCTTTGTTTGATTTGACTTTTGCTTTACTCATTTATTTTCTTTCACTTGTCTTTTTTTATTCTTTTGACAGTAAATATTTTAATTATTAAATTCCTTGTTTTCTATAAGTATGTCAATTCTCTTAATCATTCTGTTTTGTCACTTCTCTCTTATCTGACTTGTATTCCCCATCAATACTCAGTTTTTGATTTTAAAACCTCTCTTATATTTAGCCATATTCCTTGCCTCTGTAATTCCTCATTGTGTATTCATCCTCATCTCTGGTCTCTACCATTGGTTTTTGAATTCTGAAGAACCACCCCTCTTCAGTATACCTTAATCTAATTATATTTCATGTTTCTCGTCTCCCTGTCAGTTTTGGACTGACATTACTGAAAACTAAAACAGTAAAACTCTGAGGTGATGTCTGTATGAAAAATGAACCTTCCTTAAAAGTTTATACTCTTCTTTCACAGAAACCCTTAGAAGACTCATGAAAGACTTTTGTATGATACTATGCCTGCTGTGTGATGTTATATGATGTGATATTATTATATTGTAATAATATTATATCACATGTAATGTGATATGATACTATTATGATATATTGTAACAGAATATTTACAGATTTATATCTTTGTGACACAAAAACTGCACTCCATTCCTAGGAAAATGGTGTACAATTTCTATAATTAGATATCATGTCTAAAAAACCACCATTTTGCATTAATCTATTGGTTTTAGCTGTTCATCCGAAAGCATTTTATTTCTGTCCACTTACAGAACAGCTGCTAAGCTGTAGTAGATCTGTAATCATATTCATGCCATTCCATTTGTGCTAACACTTTGGTTGAGCAATATCCCAAAGAGTTCCACAGCTGAACTTGTTGTGAAGCTTTAAAACATTTCCTTTTTAATGACTTCAACATTTTACTTGTTTCATTTTTTACATTTTATGCCACAGAGGAGAAGAGGAGAAACTGTGTTTATGGTTGTGAGTTTTTTCATACACACACACACACACACACACACACACACACATATGTATATATATATATACTGTTTTTACCACTGCTCTTGTCTTAAACAGATTGCCCAAACTTTCTCCAAAATGAGTTGTTTCCAAGCCCTTCCACCTCATTGCTACTTAAAGAAAAAAGAAAGGAGTGGTAACAATATGCATAATTGTATGAGCTTAGGATTGTAATGACGTCATGTAAACCAATACTTCCAGTAGCAATCCCTGTCTTTTCCTCAGTATAAGAAAAACCTTGTTTGCTTATTTGACCCCAAGAGAAAAGCAAGTGCAAAGCCGAGCTTAGATCTTCAATATTCCTATCCTAGTCCTCCACTTAGCTCACTAGGTCATGACTCATATAACAACCAAGATCTCAAAGATCTAGTCATTAGTTCCAGCTGGTAATTAAACATAACAAACTGTTTTGATGCAACGGAGCAATGAGTCTATGGCAGATCTGTGGCTACGTTCAGCCACCAGCTCCCAAACACAAAACTCCCCATTGATTGTGTGTGGACCATCCCTCAGCAGACTGTTGGCATGCTGTGGCTCCCCAGTGATTCCACAGTGGAAGAAATTCAAGGAATTTGTCTCTGACCATAGAATTTATGAGGCCACGCAGAAGCTCTTCATGAACGGCAGGAAGCAGGGAAAACAGTTCAGAGACTGTTTGGAATCTTCTTTTCTTTCTGTTTTGTTTGTTCTCTTTTGGGACTACACATGGGAAAAAGAAAGAGTTGAGAGGGAATTTTGGAAAGTTTTCAGCTCTGCCCTACCTCTGCTTCCACAGAAATACAGGGTTAAGCTCCTGCTAATCTCAAAGGGAACTGAGGGAAATGCTGAGTATTTTCTCATTGTTGCAGAGGAGGTTTTTTGTTTCTTCAGAAATGTTAATGTTCAATAGAATTTTTAATAACACATTTTTAAAATTTACTTTTTGCTGCTACAAAAGAGAATTTTGTTTGAGACTAAAACAATGCTTTTATGCCAAAGAAGCAAGGTTGTTTTTGCCTACAGGGTGTGAATTCATAGCCAAAGCACCCATGATGTCTGTAGCTATCTTCTTTGCTGGTAGTACTGCTTTGCTCCTATGTATTGCTTCCATCACAAGATCTCAAACTGTTTTCAAGCAACATTTCTCCACCTGTAATCTGTGGAGTTTTTATGAACCAAGAAACATTTGAAAGTAGTCTGGGAAAAAACTTGTAACTCCCTTCTTCTGTATTACTGCATGATTGCAGACAGAAATACATTACAAAACAAATGCTACATACACAATGGTGCATCTTGCATAGAAAATGGGGTGAAAACCTCAAGTGAGAAAAGGAAATGTCGAGTCTACTGTTTCTTTTATTTTATTCTAAATGAAAACCGTTGCAGCAACATTAGACATGATGGGTATTATATATAGGTTTTGGGGGGGTTTCTGCTTTGTTTTTATTGTTTGGGTTTTTTGTTGTGGTTGTTGTCTGGTTTTTTGTTTGGCTTTTTGGGGGGTTTATTTTGGTGGTTTTTTGTTTGGGTTTGGTTTTTCAGTTTTCTGAAGAAATTTTAATCCAGTATATCAATGAAAATATTAAGGAGTTTTCCTAAAGAAATTAATGCCATTATCCATATTTTACAAGAGGCAACAATGAAATTCATTGAAGAAATGAATGTTTCTATAAGGACACGTACATAAACAGCACCTGCTTTTGACATACCCCAAATGGAAATGGGTCAGACTTCACCGTTTAGAACTTATATTTGAAGCAGTATTATAAGGATAAACAAATACATGTGCATTTCAGGGCTATTTTTGCAGTCAGCCCCTTTGTTTTGTAACTTCAGGCTCATCATTTATTCCACTTAACCTCAGGCACTCTCTCTGCAGGGCTGTATGAGGAGCAGAGCCACCACAGTGCATGGGGTTAGTGCACCCAGCAAGCTGATAAGGGAGAGGTGAGCTCTCTGCCCCCAGGTCCAGCCAGCAGCGAGTCTGAGCACGTATTCCCAGTGGGTGCACACACACACACACACACCCAGTGCATATATCAGTGCACACACAGCCACATGGACCATGCCTGACAGAAAACATTGCACTCATGCAATCACAAACAGCGCTGTGACCTCATCCTGCGCTCCTCTCTGGCTGAGCAGAAAGAAAGGCACTGAAAGCCTCATATGAATACCTGCAGAATGGTGCACTACAGCAGAGAGTCTGTCTGGCAGCTGCCACTGGGTCCCAGTCTACTCAGCTGCTGGCTCCTGCACATACGAGACCCCTGGGACCACAGCCCCAATCCACTAGCCAGTACAGAGACCCTCACAGACAGACAGACAGACAGACACACACACACACACATATGCACACGTACAAACAGGATCTCTCTAGCAGCTGCCCTTAAACACCTGGTTTAAGCAGTTTCTGGTCCCTGGATGGGCTGGTGTCCCAGCTGTCTCACACTCAGAGACCCACACATGCAGACAGGTCTCCCTGATCGATGGTTTCAGTGACACACTGCTCTCTGTAGCCACCTTTCCTTACTAGAGAGCCATATGCTTTTGCTACACCTCACACCTGCTTGCACCCGCAATTGCTGCTCCTATATGTTTTAATTTCTTCCATATCAGTCACTAAGTCTTTTACAAATCCAAGTCCACACAGCACACATCTCAGAATCAAACGTGTTGTTGCTTTGGTGTTGTGCTGCTTTTTGATGTGTCAGGAAGGTGATATTTTTTTTCTTCTGAAAGATCAGAGGTATTGGGAAATGCACCTAAATATATTACAGGATTGGCAAGCCTAAAGTTCTCTCAGTTCACTGCTTTATTTGAAACATATACGGGATGCTAGGCAAGTCTGCATGGATTTCAGGAGGATTAGTGTAATCAGTGTTAGGTTTTATAGTTTTGCTGCTTAAGCTCATGTCCTCAGACAGCTCACGTCCAGGCATGAAGAAAACACATGCATTTGCTCTCAAGTAAGAATCCATGGGTTTTTTCTCCTATTCCAGTGATATGGGCCAGTAAGTTTGAACCCATTTCTCACACTTGTGAGAAGCCATTTGTGCAAGTAGTTACAGCAGAAAAATGGATGAGATTACTTTTAGAGGGAAAATTTCACTTATGAGTATAAAAGATCACAATATATTCCTTGATTCAGTCTTAAATCAGAAGATAAAATCTAGTGTTATTTTAAGTTTTCAAATTAATTTTTTTCCTTCTCCCTTTGCCTTAACCATCTTCATGTTTTTGTAGCTTTACTTCAACCATTATTCTCCAAGTTATTAATTACTATTCTTGCTAATTTATTTGGATTTTACTTATTGAAAATAGCTGCTAAATATGAATTTAAAAGTGATTGAAATCAGTTGAAGGCCACAGGAAATATCTTTGGGATTTTTAGCACAGTATCAAAGGAAATCCACATGATGTAATAAAAAAAAAAATCTCTAAATCCTGAACCTGAGGTTCCTGTAAGTGCCATCCAGAGCTAATTCTGTCAGTATTATATGTTTTCTTTAGCACAAGCCTTGTTTTCATAGGAATGACAGCCTTGCCAGCACAGACCAGGAAATAACAAGGTTTCAATTCCACTGATTTCTCTTCCATACATCCTCAAATGAGCCAAATGAGTAAGTCTCAAATGACACTTTATAATGTGCTCCAGAACCATATAGTTATTTTGGTTTGAGAATTCAGTCTGAAATTCTACTACTCCGTTATCCAAAGTGGAAGAACACTTTTAGAAAGAGTTCAAACTTTCTTTTGATTTTCTTGTCTGAAAATTTGAGTTAATGACAATGAATATGTACAGTGAAGGACTGAAAGTTAAAATAGTCTTGTAGGCACAACCAAGTCAGTTAGATTAAATTGTTGATATCTTTTTAGGAACATGAAGGCAATGACATTGCTTTTGCTTTCAAAGATTTTCTTTAAAATCTATATTTTTTGCGCAATTTTTTTCTAAACACAAATTGCTACATTTCCTAGAACTGTAACTTTTTCCTTGTCTTAAATAAGGGACTGGTGATCAACATTTGCTGGTTAATTTCATAAATAAAAATGAGTTCATCTTTTTTAAACTTCTATAGAAGCATTCTGTCAAACTTTTTATCAATTAATAGTTTGATCCCAATATAGTACAATATAGGCCTCATCATTATCTGCCCTATAATCAAAACGTAAAGAAATTTAAACAAACTGTATTAATTTTTCCATAAGGTTATGCCAGACACCAGTTCAGTTCTGTTATTTTATGTGAAGAACCCAAGTTTAATTTCTTTCTCATGGCTTGACCAAGAAGGTTCTGTTATTCTGTTATGTTCTGTTCAATGTCAGAAACACAAATTAGCATGACTGGGTACAATCAATAGTTTGTGCAAAGAAAAGCTCAAGTCAAGGATAGCAAGACTGAAGTTATGTTGGCAGAGTGAAGTAGGATCCTAAGCTTTTCAGTCCTCACTGTTCAACTTCTAACATCAGCATAATAAAAACTGTAATGTGCTCTAATAGAGCCTGCTCTTTAACCATACACTACAGACTTCATAGACCAGGAACTGGGAAATACTACAGACAGCAGAGAGAATGAAAAAGAGCTGGAAGTTTTGTGACCAGGTGCTAAAAATGCCATAATTTTGTACCAGAAAGAAATACCAGACACCATAGATACAGCATAATAAATACCAGAAACCAAAAGAGGTCAAGCTCATGAGTAGCACAACTCAAGACCGGCTGCTGGAGAGATGTGGAAGAGCTTCACAGTTGTACTCTTTATATCATATCCACTGATCATGAAAAACACATGAACTTGATTTGACCTAGTAAGGTGTTTCTCCCTGTAAGCCTTTAAAGCATGAATTTTATTTTTAAGTCAGTAAACTTGATTCTTGTTAATTCACCCATACTGTTGTTCAGTTTGTCCAGCTCTGCCATCTATATCATAATCAACAGATTATGATTATTATTATATCATAATCAACAGATATGTTAAGATGAAGGGTTTTGCTCTCAGAGGTGAGCTAAAGCATCCAAGTCCATGTTACATGGGTTCCAAAATCACATAGACAGCCCTACAGAGCTGTGGGGACTGAAGCCAGCATTATCCTCTTTCACAGTAATCCCATTAGTACCTATATATGAGAACATGCAACTCAGACATGGAGAATGGGTGACTAGACAAGAAAATTACTACGAATTTATCTTGATGGGTTACACATCATATGCAGTCTAATTATTGTTAACTTCCACTTGCTTCTATTTTTTTGGAGGAGAAAGCAAAACTAATTATAAGGTTTTTAAAAAAATGTTGATTAAGATTCTCATGTAAGCAGAGAACAAATCGATTAACAAATTCAGGGTAAATTTGGTTTTCAAAAACTTTCGTTTGATTTTCAGTTTGAAGCTTCTTATGGAATATGATTGATAAGAATTGCATCTGGAGGAGTGATATGTTAAGAATATGTTAGTACACAAGGATTAGCTGTCTCTTTCAGAGATCTACCTGCAAAAAATTAACTCTTTATAAAAAACTTGTGGGTTTAAGATTTTCCGAGGGGTTGTGTGGGATTCTTTCCCCTCAGATTTTGTTATTTTCTAAGAACAAAGGTCAAAGGCTTTGAATTGTTACTTCAAGTGATCCCTAGCATCTATAGTTTGCACTGCACTACAAAGCCACTTGACCAAATTACTTAGGAAAAATATAGAACTGGCAATGGCAAAAAATGAAAATAAACCACACTAGCACAAAAACTCAAGCAAGAACACAGATCCTTCCTTTCCCAGTACAGCACCAAGATCAGACTTAAAGCTTTTCCCAACTTAACTCAGTGGATTTTTAGCATGTGAAAGCTGAACTTCCTCTTTCACCTGCATCTGAGCCTATATAAAGGGCTTGAAAGAGGCTTTTAATAATTACATCAATTTACAAAAACTCTGGGAGGTGTTCCAGGAAAATTTGTCTATTGAAATCATCAGACTACACTGCTTTGAAGAGACTTATTTTGTCTACAAGTCTTTACACAGTTCTAAACTTTTAAAACACCTCAAATTGCATTCTAGTAATATTCATGTCTTGCCAGTGCTTGTGCCTGTGTGTCCTCATGTTGTTCCTCCAAGAGGAAGCAGTCAGGAGCTACCATCATATCTACTGTTATGTGTCTATGTTCTGATACACTGCAGTGCCCTTAAAAACTGCAAATACCTGGGACAGACTTGCCTCCCTGCTGTGTTTAAACACTAAATAGTGTAAGTTCAGTTGTTGGAGGGATTTTTTCTTATTCCATTTTATCAGATCAAGACTGACTAAAAACATCACTTCAGTGACTGGAAAAAATAACCTTTCATAGCTAGCATATTTCATAAAGACAAGTGTTTGTTTTGTGTAGTTTTGTGAAAGTCCAAGACCCAGAAAACCATCTGGAAATGTTTGTCCAAATATATATATTGATAAATTTAGAGTGAGTTTTTGCTGCCAAATGTTCCTCTTTGACTAAATGTTTCCAAAATAACCAACAGAAGATCCTCTTTATCCAGTATAACAGTAAATAAACAAAAAGCTCTAGCAAAAAAAATCCTTGAATTCTTCTTTCTGGACATGTCTCAGTGCACAAATTTCAACATCCTGATTCTATTGAGGTGCATTATTCTTTGTAATAATTTTTAATTGAATAGGCACAGCACAAAATCTTTCAGTTAATAATTACTGGCTACTTTTACATATAGAAACACACACATATTTCACTTTGACACTTTGTTTCTCTCTTTTGAATAAGGTAAATACAAAAAGGAGAGTGAAACCACACATTGTAAAAATCAGAAATGAATGCTGCCATGTCTATGGATTAGCATTTGTAGGCTAAGATTTAAACACATTTTTAATGAAGTGGAGGAATTCTGAGACATTCCTTTTGGCATTCCAGCCCAATGATTAATTCAGTTGCAGTAACCATCCTTAAAAATTAACTTCCTCACATGCACCTTATAGCATTAGGATTTGAAGCCTTTCATGAAAGCTGTTATTTAAATCCATCCAATTCAAAAAAGAAACTGAGCAATGATCTTTTATACCCTCATGAAATACTGTTACCATGAAGATACTGATCAGAATGATGGTACCTTTTTTCCTCAATAAATTTATGACTCTAATTCAGAAGGAAAAAAGTTCTACCCTAACCAATCTTGAAAATTCAATGCACACACTTTGGGAATATAGTCAGAACCATATTTTTATCACAGTCAAAAATAATTCATTTTTAATTCAAATCTTTCAAGGACTTTCAAAGTCCTAAGACTTACGGAATCAATTACTTTTAGATCATTTTAGAGCTGTGAAGTACTACTCTTATTATTAGTGAATTAGCTAATCTAGAACACTAAAATTAAACCTGGAAAAATTTTTCACTGCAAAGGGTTTTCCAGGGGTGGTAGTACTGTTTTATATTTCCCTCAATTATTTATTCTATTTATTTATAATAATTTATGCATGAAACATCTCAAATTTCAGTTTAACAGCAATTACTGGAACATCTTCAACTGAAATGCATGCAGACCTTAGGTACTATTTTCATTCAAAATTCAGGGAGTGAAATTCAGTCCTTCTCAGGGCTAAAGAAAAGAAGAGATTCATAGTTCAGTTTCAGATGCCTAGGAGTCAGTTTTGTGAGTTATTTACTTCACATTCCCCTTTATAATCAATTGAGAGAAGCAGATAATTCCAAAGATTAATTTATCTTTTTTCAAGGTAGGAAGGATGAATGCATTTCAGGTGCATCTATTTCTCTCTGCTACCTTTGATTTGAGGGTAGTTACAGCTGACTAACTGAGATGACTAATTTTTAGACATCTAAAGTTAAGTGAGATGAATCCCACCCAGTAAGAGTACACATCCTTTTCTGCCTGTTTAATCCCTGTTTCAAGGACCTAACAGTAATGTGCCCCTTGGACAGATATGTGTGAGAGTGACTCAATTGGTGTGTGAGAGTGACTCTGTGTGTATATGTGTGTTTGAAATGAGAATGCTCTTTGGAGTGGCAGAATGACAGAATTCTTGGGATTGGAAGGGAGCTCTAGGGAATGATTCTCCAGTCCAGCCCTCTGCCAAGGCAGGGTCACCTGGAGCAGGTTACAAGGCAACATCTCCAGGTGGGTTTTGAATGTCTCTAGAGAGGTAGCTCTAGAGAGGAAAGTGCCCAACCTCTCTGGGCAGCCTGTTCCAGAGCTCTGCCACCCTCAATGTAAAGAAGCTCTTCCTCATGCTGAGGTGGAATTTCTTGTGTTTTAGTTTATGGCCATTGCTCCTCACCCTTTCACTGGGCATGACTAAACTGGCCCAACTCCCTCAGCCTTTCCTCATAAGAGAGGTGCTCCTCATCATTTTCAGGTCTTACACTGGATTCTCTCCAGTGGCTCCTCGTCTTCTTTGTACAGAGGAGCCCAGAACTGGACACAGCAGTCCAGATGTGGCCTTACTAGGGCCAAGTAGAGTGGCAGGATCACCTTTCTCTACCCGCTGGTCGCACGTTTCCCAATGCACCCCAGGATACCCTTGGCCCTCCTGGCCACGATGGCACTGCCAGCTCACGGTCATCTTGCCATCCACCAAGACTGCCAAGTCCTTCCTGCAGAGCTGCTCTGTAGGAGCTCAGCCCCCAGCACGTACTAGGGGTTATCCCTCCCCAGGTGCAGGACCCTACACCCGCCCACGTTGAACCTCATAAAGTTTCTCTCTGCCCAACTCTCCAGCCCAAGGTCCCACAGTTTCAGGTCATCAGCATGAAGCATTTCAATTCCATTAAATTTTCATGAAACATCAGCTCTTAAAACATTTATTTGGGTATATCTTCCCTCTCTTTCTCACACTGCCAAGGCATCAGCTCTTCCAACCTCATCCCACTACTTCTTTAATGGGTCTGCAATCTCCACAAAGCCTTTGTTCCTCATCCAACAGGACAACCAGTGATCGGGTGAGGAGTGGATTCAGGACCAGGAGATGAAGATGCTGGACCACACAAAACATCCAGTGTGAAAGGGAAAAACTGCTTTTTTTGTTCTGAAAGAAACACTCAGTGTTGGAGGGAGGTTGTAAACCTGAGGAATGGAGGGCAAAACCAAGCTGCCTCTTGAGAGTTGTCAGGCACAGCAAGGGACAAGCTGAGGGAAATTGGAGAGTTCTTCTCTACTTAGACTCTTTCAGATGTAAATGTCTTTTCAAAACACGGGTTTTAAAAGAACCCAACAGCTAATGTCAGCAAAATGCATAAAGAACCTTCTAATTATTTTTCCATATTTAATGGATATATCTTAAAATACATCTACATCTAAAACAGATATGAAAACGGGAACCAACAATAAACTTTGTACTGTCAAGGATACAACATTCTCATGTTCATTAAGCAATCAGAATTATTTGGTCAGTTTTCAAACTTGGTGTATTAAAAAATAAATTGTAATTGCATTTATTTTGATGCCAAAGATTTACAGAATGAAAGCATATCATTCTTTTTCTTTGCTGTTTTCATAGGAGCAGTAATCCCCTATTAATGTTTTCAATAAAATATAAAATCACTATTATTATAAAGACATTATCATTATGCCAATAGTGCTATAAAAGAATCACATCTCTGATATGTATGTTAAATAAGCCTGGTGGGAAAAGAAATGGAGGCCGAATTGCTGCCATATGTCAAAGGAAATTACCTGGGTGACCTTGTAAGAATGGCCAAGATCGCGCTCCAGATCCAGTGACTTGCTGAGTAATAGGGCTGAATTTAGGATATTATTAATACAGGTTTTAATAAACTTGCCTGACCATAGTCAATTTACTCTTTTCAGTCTTTAAAAAAAAATTTCCATAATTACCAAAGCTCATAGGCCTTAGGGCTTAAAAATGACCTCTTGTTTGTTTTCAGTGAAAAGAAGTAGAGGCAGGGAATCAATTTAAATCAATATTTTCAGTAGAATTGAATAGAGAATTTACCAGAACATATTCCCATTCTTGGCTTTTTACGTCCGCACTTGCAGATATGCAAACATGCCTCCTCATAACTTTAGCAAGGACTGACAGTTAAGTCTGAGTTAGCTGTAAGGGGTCCAGCTATGCTCAGTTTGGGGAAAGGGTTTCCACTGACTACCACGATGACAACAGAGTCCTATATTGCACAAACTCTTTACCAAGGGTTCAGTTTGACAAAGCACTGAGCAACTTCCAAAAAACCCCAAACCTTAGTGTCCTCTTTCTGTGCTAACCCATCCATCCAACCACAGCATTTGCAATGTACCTTTCAGCGCCTAGAGCAAACCCCTTAGTTCTGTTAGATGCTATTTCTCCTGCATTTATGTGGGGCTCTCTGACAGCAGAGCAAGGGGAAGCTGGAAAGAGGAGGGGCATGGCAAACACCTGTGCCAGTCTTCAACAAAAATATGACCTGTTCTTAAAGTTGTACTCTTTTATGTTATCATCTTCTTTTAATGGTCTACTGCTGCATCCTCAAATAAGTTGTTATGAACATGGGAAAAGAAAGTGTTCACCTAATTGAAGTTATGCTTAATATTTAAAAGTAATTGTCCTATCCAGTGCTGAGAAAGAACTAAAAAATATTCAACTTAATTACTCAGTATTCAAAAATGTCCTTTGAATAATGACAGTGCTCCAAGGCCTTGAGTTTAGGCTATTAAAGTGCCCTTTCTGCCCAACTACCCAATGAATGCTTTAGGGACATTGCTATTTTTACTGATTAGCAAACCTCTATAATCTATTTCAGAATACAAGTGACATCTTTCTTTGAGAATCCAGGACCCATGACCTCAGGGAGATGTGTTGTGTCACAGGCTTGACTGATAGAAAGGCAATATTCCTCCTTCAGACTCTAATTGGAACTACTCTGTGCAGCTGAAGAATTGAGTAACTCCCTGTTATTCCACTTAATGGCCTTTTTGCATTTACAAATCATTTATCAGAATCATAGCCACATGAAAAATTGTAATAATAGCAAAGATATTTGGCACAATATGTTTGGCTTGTTATCCCAAGCCTTTGCAGGGAGGCATGGAAGTACAAGGGATGATGTCATACACTAGAGCGGGTGCAAAAGGGGAATCATTCTTAATTTCTGGCTGACTTCCCAGCCTTGCTCCTGCTCGTCTCCTACCGGAATCTGTCACAGTGCTTTCTGTCACAGTTGTAAAATACTTTCGGAGAAACATAAAGTTTTTATGAGAAGAATGATAAAAGAGATGACTTATTCTGGGGTTGGGGGTTAATATTTGCACTTGTGGGCTGACTTCAAGAATTAAAAATAAAAAAGAGGGAGGAAGAAACTCGAAGTCCTTTATTTCCCCTTGCAGTTATTCAGAAGACATAGCAGCATCCACTCAAGATCTCATATAGGAAAGGGAAGACATTGAGCTACAGTCACAGGGTTCTGAAAAAATGGGTTTAATGGTGGATAGACTCCATTAGTCATGATTTCCATTTTCAAAGTTTAAAAAGGAAGGAAGGAAGGAAGGAAGGAAGGAAGGAAGGAAGGAAGGAAGGAAGGAAGGAAGGAAGGAAGGAAGGAAGGAAGGAAGGAAGGAAGAAGGAAGGAAGGAAGGAAGGAAGAAGGAAGGAAGGAAGGAAGGAAGGAAGGAAGGAAGGAAGGAAGGAAGGAAGGAAGGAAGGAAGGAAGGAAGGAAGGAAGGAAGGAAGGAAGGAAGGAAGGAAGGAAGGAAGGAAGGAAGGAAGGAAGGAAGGAAGGAAGGAAGGAAGGAAGGAAGGAAGGAAGGATGTTATGTTTGAAATTATAATGTATTTTATTTCAAATTCAGATGCTGGTGATGAGAGATCTCCTGAACCTTGAAGATAACTGGATAAATCAACTCATGCTTTCTGTCTTAACTCACACAGCAGCCTGTACAGAGTGACTTATTCTTTTTTAACAAACAGGACTGTCTGAGACAGAATACTTTTCCTCCAAGTGTTTGCCCTTTTCGTATAATATTTACTTAGAGCCACCTAATGGGAAATGTCATTGAGGTTTTGAGTATCTTCTGAAGAATGGGAGCATTAAGATACTAAAACTGCATGCTGTCAAAAGCTATCTTAAGTGGTCTGGTTCATCAAATAATACACTAAGTAGAATTGAATTTAGAGGACTTTTATACTACAATGAACAAGGAAAGACTCTAATACCTGAGATATGCTTGGCTTTTCTTTTTTTTTTCTTTTTTTTTTTTTTTTTTTTTTGTGGAAGGACAGTCTCCTAGTTCTTGAAGTTTATTAAAGCTTTAAGCTGTCAGGTTATTACTGTCAGTTTCAAGAAAGGAAAGAGCTACTGATGTAAAATTAATTTATTGAATAGAATTGTTTTGCCCCAGGGGAATAACATCACCATTTAATTTAATTTCCCCATCATATTGTCTCATTTGCAGGGGAAAAAAAATAACTTTCCTTTTTAACAGAGCAAAGTATGTTATGCTGAATGGTGAATTGTCCTTACAGTTTTTTCCTGTTCTAGATTATCAGCTGTCATAAGAATATTTCAGGCTCCCTGTGGCTTCTAGTTACTACATTTTTTGAAAACACTGAATTGCAAAAGTGTTTTGCAAGTCTCTCAGAGGTCTAGTCCCGAACCTTTGGCTAATAGATGTATTCTCATTGGCACATTTTGGCTTGAATCAAGCCAAAGTGAGGAGAAAATAGGAAAAAAAAAAGTATTAAGTATTAGAAAATACATCTTGACCATTTACCAGTCTATCCAGGATGCCTTCAGCATCCCAGGCAACCTGACCTTGCTCATCTGTAATGAAATTAGCAGGCCCAGGTGGGAGATAGCTGCTGAAGAGTTCAGTGGGATGGATTTACTTATCACAGTTTTAGAGTTACTCTGTCAAATTAATACGTTTGGTCCTACCTCAGTGGAGCAAGAGGGCTCATAGTTACAACCTTTCTACCACCTGTTTGGTCAAAGTACTGTCTCAAATATTGTATGCAGTTTTATTGTATGCATCTCTTTAGAAGGCATAAAATGCTGCTGTCCGTACTTGATTTATTGAAAGAAAAATGTAACTGCCCCTATGACAAGTAAAAATGGAAATAATTTAGAGCTGATTTTAAAGCTCTAAATTATTAGCTCTAAGCATTGTTCCAGTCTTCTCAGTTTCTTTCTTCTTTCTGAACATATCACTGTACCTTGCATAAATTACTAAAAGGAGAACATGATGGCCGTGATGTTTTACTGTCTCTTCAATAGTTACAATTCCCAGAGGAAGGAAAATGTCACAAAAAAGGAGGTTTGCAATATAATCCTGTGTACACTGTGAACCTGACATGCTTTGTTATAAGAGTTGATAATCTTGCTTTGGCACGGGACCCACACAAACTTCAAAGCTGGAAGGGCTGTTTTTCAGAAAAGATTTTGCCATAGATCCAAAGGGCCAAACAGCTGTAGGTATCTGCTGCTGCTGTGAGCTGCAGGCCTGCAGAGGGCTACAGCAAAGTTGAGATGAAACACCAAGAGCCAAGACAAATTAATCAAAGCCTTAGCACTTGAACTTTAGGAGAATTCAATAATGGAATAGTCAAAAGCTGAAATATTGGCTTAGAAGGCTAATTGTTGTGCAGGCTTTGTGTGCCTAATATCTGCAGATTCAAAAGTGCTGAATGAGAGGACTCACTGGCCTGCAAAAGCATGTGGTGGGAGAGGGAAGGGTCGCTGTGCTCTGTAGTGTTCCTTGCCATACACTCCTTAAACTTTAGATTTGAGGAGAGATAAGCTGAGGGGAGTTAACACCTGGGAGATATCCTTGTGTCGGTCAGGGAAGTTGAGAGCAAACAAAGAAGTCCCTTTGGGAGTCTGGTTGCCTATTACAAAGGCAACCTCACTACCTTTCAGTGATGGTGATAACAAGCAGAGGTCAACCTCTCTCTGAAAAGTGTCTGCCAAAGGAAAGATCTCTCTTCCGGAACAAAAAATAAAATAGAAGCTTCAGAAATGTTTAGGGCAAAACAGAACCAGCACTTGGTATTTAAGTTGCTGCTGTTTGCTACATCTGTTTTGGTTACTCTAAATAATGAGTAAAAGACAAGAGATTAAAGTCTGTCAATGTAATTATTCTTTTCTCAAAATCCATCCCAAACAACAGAGATTTTTTTATGAGAAACAACAGAGATTTGTTTTGTGGTTGGGGTTTTTTCAACACCAAACCTCTGGTGTTTTTTAATGGTACAACTGGAGTTCAAGTATTCTCTTTCTGAGGTTATTGGAGATGACCTAAATTTTTTCCAGGTCAGACAAATAGGAACTATTACCAGTGAATTCCTTCCTTTCTTTAAGCTACTTCTTTGTTTTGACAATGCTCTATTATTTACTGAAGAAAATCAAACTTCTGTGAGTCCCTGGAGAGGAAAAACATCAGGAGCAATGACTCCCAGTGCAGTGGGGAGAGTGGCTGTGCACTGCTGAGACCTTGGCTGCCCAGTTGGACCTGGAGCAGCCCTCATTGCTTGTGTGTGGAAGCTTTGCCATAAGCAGCATTCATGGAATGGCATCCATCTTGTAAAACCTGAAAAAAAGCAGTTTCAGAAGCACCTAAATAAATTCCAATGCAGGTTCTGAGCAGTGTCTGAGAACAAAGCTAAAGGATCAGAAACTGTGGGTCAGGATCATTTGTATATTATTTGATTGAACACAGAATGAGTGCACTTCACACTCGACAGTAGAGTACAGCTTATGGAACAGCTCGTCACTCTTATCCCAGGAACAGCAAGGAGAAGATTCAGGGAACTACAGGCTGCTTACCTCAATCCTGGGCAAGGTGAAACAGCAACTATTCCTGGAAAGTGTTTCTAGGCACATGAAGGACAAGAAGGTCATTAGAAGTAGCATAGATTTACAACTAATTGTGGCTTGGTGCAGGAGGAAGGAATAAATTATATCATCTGTTTCAACTTCAGCAACGCTTTTGATACTGTCTCCCAAAACATACTCATGAACAAACTGATGAAGCATGATCCAGAAAAGCTGACAGCGGGATGGAAAGAAAGGTGGCTGAACATCTGAGGCTTGTGATCAGCACCTCAAAGCCTAGATAGGGCTCAACCACTAAAACCACATGTATTCCAGGTGTTGAAAATGGGCCATTACTAGGCAATACCTCATTAATGATATGTATAATGGGGACAGATGATACAAAACAGGGAGGATGGCTGATACACCAGATGTCTGTGCACCATTCAGAAGGACCTGGACAGGCTTGAGAAGTGGGCTGACAAGCTCTCATAAGTTCAACAAAGGCAAATGCAATGACCTGCCCCCTGGGGAGGGGTTATGTCATCTCAAAGGCGACTTTACAATAAAAGACTTGAAAGTCCTGGGGGGCAACAAGTTGACCACAATGCAGCAATGTACAGTTACAGCAAAGCAATCTAAAAACCTATAGATTGCACAGTATTGTCAGCAGGCTCAAGGCAGTGATCCTTCCCATCTGCTAAGTCCAAATAAGCATTGTGTCAAGGTCTGGGCTTCCCAGTACAATGGAGACAAGGATATACCAGAGCATATCAAGATGGGCCAAAGAATTGCTGAAGGAACAGGAGCATTTAACAAGACAGAGAGATGGACTTGTTCAGCATGGAGAAGTCTCAGGGGGATCTGATCAATATGTACAAATAGCTGATGGGATGACATAAGAAGACAAAGCCACACTCTCAGTGTTATCCAGTGATAGAACAAGAGTCAGGTAGTACAGGCTAAAAGAGAGGAAATTCCATTTAAACAAAGATGTATGAAGATTGAAGGTAATCAAGCAGAGAAACTGGTTGCCCAGAGGGTGCAGATCCTCTATCCTAGAAAACATTAAAAATCTGACAGAACCCAACTCTGGCAACCCGAGATGCAGAGATCTCTTCCCATCTCAGCCAATTTGTTAGTTTCTTAAGATTATAAGAAAATGCAACTGGTGAACATGGCTGCCTTTCAAGTGATATTGACAGTGCAGCATCAATTGCAGGGTTTATTT
The DNA here is from genome assembly GCF_028769735.1 of Zonotrichia leucophrys gambelii. Classification (NCBI taxonomy): domain Eukaryota; kingdom Metazoa; phylum Chordata; class Aves; order Passeriformes; family Passerellidae; genus Zonotrichia; species Zonotrichia leucophrys. The sequence continues at coordinate 2,983,733 of NC_088172.1, read as the reverse complement.
TATTCCCATTGCAATCTGTAATGTCTCTGTATAGGTGCTGAAAATAATGGGATATATTGAACAATTCTTTCCAGTGTAAAAACACAACCTTGTCCACTGCTATCTTAGATTTCCCAAGAATCTTTTTCTATGATGTACTGATGCATCTTGTATAACCTTCTGTCTGCCCTCTCATGGATGGTGGATGCTTCTTCTGGTAAGAGTTACCCTTTGTGCACACATGGGCAACTCGTGTCTATGGAAGCGTCCATTGTGTCTAAGTGGTTTGAATACAGAATGTGCTTCAAGAAGCAAGGGTATAGTGAAGAGAAATCAGTGCATTTTCTATTCAGCGATAAAGCAAAGCTGTGTCACCTGTACAGAAAAATAAACTTTTCAACAACCTTTTCATCAGTTATTAGCATCTGAAATAGGAAGGAGCAAAGCTCCAAAGCACTACAAGTGAAAGTATCTCCCAGAAATGTACTTGAGGGAGAGAAAAAAAAAAAAATGGAAACAAGTATCTTGAACTTATACATTTCAAAGTTCAGTATTTAACACAATGGGAGTGGGGGAAAGGGGAGGGGGTGAGGAACTAATACACATACTTTTAAAATTAAGCCACAAATTTTAGAGGCATAGCTCATGGAAGTTCATACCCATTTGAAGACATCAGAGAAAATTATCTCCAAAAGTGTAGTTGGGCTAGTTACTGGTTATTGCTGAAATGAAATTATTTTTAAGCAGCACTAAGAGCTTTAGTTAAAAATTTCATTGTGTTTGAATGGATAACTAAAGCTTCAGAGAAATAGGGTTCCAGTAAATGGTCAGGTTTCCAGCTGTGTTCACTGGCTGATCACCAGCATCAGAAAGAAGAGAGAGATTACCACTTGTACATTTCAGTAAATTGCATAATGTCAAATTGTCCCTATCTTATCCCAAAAGAAAGATGTCAAAGGGAGCTGGAGTGGGATTTTTATCATGGCATCTAGTTTAAGAAGTAAAGATATGATTCATTCTGAACAGAAAGGTTGAGGAAAAGTAATGCATAATGCATTTAATATGGAGGTTGCTAGCCCACTGAGGTGACGTTGGCCATATACATTAATAAAATTATGCATGCACCTTGCCCAGTTGTGTGAAGTGAAATTTCTTCCAGAAATATTATCAGATATGCCTGCACGCCGCAAGGTAAACTCGTGTAAAGGCTTCAGTTTGCAAAGAGAGGCTTTACATTCCCCAGCATGCAGAGTTCTGCTCACTAGTGAGGCTGCCATTGAAATTGCAATTTGATTTTTGTTTACTTATTTGTTTTTCAGCCAAGGTCAAGTACTTGAACTTTCAATAGAGGCCCTTTATTTTTTGCCTGAATATAAACAAGTAGATGGAACTACTTTCTGTGCAGCTGTTTGAAAACTGCCAGGGATGTTAGTGCAACTCCCTGCATGACAGACATCCTTTACTTAGCTAGGTAAGAGCTGGATTAGACAGGAAATTTATATGGGAGCAAATATCCAGAAGAAGTCCAATGTTTTTCTCTTGGTCTATTATTCTTGCTCATCTTTTTCTTTCCTGGAATAATGACTAGATTTTCTTGGCAACACTAGTTTAGCACTGTAACATAACCAGTAAAATTTTCTCTGCTGTTTCCCCATTTTTGTAGTTCACTAATTAGTCATTGGTGTAATCATAATAAAATGATTACACCAATTTCATAATTTCTCTAAAGAAAATAATTGTCAGGGGACTGATCTGGATTTCTAGTTGACAGGGGACTGATCTGGATTTCTAGTTGAAACTGGAAGAACAGGGTTTCATTTTTCTGAGATGGAAAATACAAATGACAGTGTATCTCAAGTTATTTTTCTTCACTTCATTAAAACTTAGATGTACCTTTAATCAGACAGGAAAGAACTGAACCAAATCTGTTTCTCAAGCAAAGTCAGTTTTATTTTTCTGCTTACTAACCAAAAATGTACATGCTGGACTTTTTTTCTGCTTCTTAGTCTGGGAAGAAAGTACAGTACAGAAAAAGTCAGAGGAAGCCCAGTACCTCAAATTTTCACATTTCATTGCAACACTGCCAAGCAGTGATAATCACCTAATTCGGAACTAGCTTGTGACACCTCAGATCTTCATATTTTCCAGCTCTGCATCTCCTGCACATCTCTGCACTCAAAATGTTAGAGGGGTAAGGGTAAACTTACTAAAGAAAAGGGGTGGCTGAAGGACTGGAAAGCAATATTTTGCTCAACTTGCACTACCACTTGCAGATGCAACTTGCCTGCAAATAATCTTTCAGTTAAGAATAGCTTTAGCTTTATAGGCCTGGAGTGTTCTCATGCTAAACTCAGCATGGCATACACAGAACAATGCTCCATCCTAGCAAGATCTTGTGGGCCTAAACCAAGTTTCACTGATCATAACCGTTTTATTTGGCCAAAAAAATAATAATATTTCTGTATTTATATAAAAATACGTGTGAATTATGTGTAGTTCTGTATTCAGAGAAAAGACTATAATGACAGTAAGTATGCTCTCTCAAGAAAGATAATCTTTGGGGTTTTTAAAAATTTTCAGCTTGAGTCTTGTAATTATTATCAAACAATTGAGGAGCCAGTAGTTCCCATAAGTGAGAACTGTGAGCATCTGACAACCAATTTTATTTTTACTAAGAGATCAACAAAGAATCCCTTTCAGAGTCTGGATCAGGTACTGCACCTTGGCAAATACAAAATCACAGGAAAGTTAATGTGCAATAGCCACCCTCACTGTTGTCAAATGTTTTTCACATATTTTTTGCTTTATTCAAATGTATTATTATTTCAGTACCTAGGGGATTAAATTACTGCATTAATTCTTTTCTTAATTTGTATATATTTGATATAGTATCTATTTTTAATTATCAGAAGTCTTATTTAATTTTGACTTCATTAAAAATTACATATGGAATTATACATATCTCTTCTACATGTGAGAAGATGCAATATTCTGTTAGCTGGAAGTAGTCAATTAAAATGTTCAGCACATAAACAAAAATGGTTTCCCTTATCAAAGATTATACAGAAGAAGAATGGTCTTGTGGTTAAAGTGTTCAGTGCATAAATATAGAACTCTGCTTCTCAACATATTTAATAGAGAGACCTTATTATTAAACAGAGGGAGGTAAACCATTGCAGCTGCATTCCTGTCTCTGCTAGAAACTTGTGTTACAGCTTGTGGCAAGTTGTGCAGAAGATTTTCAAGCAGAGGTGATACAGGTGCCATGCTGGGAATATGAGTGCTATTATTTTCTAGAAAGAACAGAATATGGAGAAATTTTCATCACTGCTCTGCTGGGTTTCAGAGCGCTCGCTGCTGTGTGGGTGCACTGGAGTCACCTGCATGGCAGTTCAGGTCCCCTGCTTCTACGCATTCCTTCACATTGCCTAGGGAACATTGCTGAGGGAACAGGGCTTGGACTTTGTGGTCTTTGATAGAAAGAAGACCTTCCATCAATAATTGCTGAGTTAATGGCCTCACACAAAAGTAATTTGTTATTGCCTAACTGCAATAACCTTGCTCTCCCCCCTCGTTCCCCAGGGAGCCCTTGCCTTGCACACACATGTGCACACAGCTGTCCCTCCTGTCCCAAGGCACATCTAAGGCACTTGAGCACCCTCCCTCTTGCCTGATGAGAAGCAGAAGTGCCACTCCTGGATCCCAGATTTGAGGGGCAGAGGGACACATGGGACAGCAACAGCTGAGCCCAGTTGTCTGCACCCTTACTGCTTCTGTTGTTCCCAGAACTCATATGCATTTAAAATCTTGTACAGTAACTGAAGACAGACAGACAGGCACACACTATCTTTTTTTCACAGTCCTCACCCACTTAGATTGCCCTTCCTGGAAGTGTTGCTGGTCTGGAATTAGTTCTACAGATCTTCCAAACACAAGCATACATGTCTCCAGGGCTGAATTCCTCACTGAGGTTCTCAGTCAGGTGAGTAAAGAATAAACAGAAAAATAAAAAGTTAAAGAGAGGACATGGATGCCCTTATGTTTTTTAAAACTAGAATTTAAGTATGACATAAGCAATTAAGGGATCAAATGTTCAAACAAAGTGGAATTTTTTTCTCATGTAGAAGCTACCTTTAACTTTTTAGAAAAGGTTAGGTAGGTATACAGAAAGCAAAAATACCTCCTGGCCAGCTTGATTGCCTGTAATCACAAGCAAAGGTTTTTGAAAGTAATCTTTCATTGACATGGTTCAGTCAAACTTCAGGCCCCAAAATCCATTTCTGGATCTAGGACAGGCTCCTGCCAGTCCCTCTTGGCTGTCCAGGGTGTACAGCAATGTTGTACCTGGATTTGTCTCATCCCAAAAGTGGCACTGCCAGTGTTAGATATTTACAAGGGGTTCCATCATGGACTGAGATCCATCATCAGGCTGTTTGCAGGTTCATCTGCTGCTTATTGTGCACTTTAGCTCAACCTTTTGCAAGTACAATTATTTGAAATTTAGGCGCTTTTGATGAAAATGAACCAGAACATCAAGAGAATAGAACACTATATTTTAGCTAATATTTCAAAATTTGTTTTATCATGATCAGTTACCATCATGATGGAAAACTTTGTGAAAAATGTTTGACAGGACCAAAATTTTTCAAGAATTTACATTGAATTCAAAAAGTGATTTTTCCAAAGGAAAAAAACCCTTTATATTTTTTCTTTCAGATCTGCTGAAAGATTGTATCTTTTTCACAGCAATATGCTTCAGCTACTCCTTTTGGAATAGAATTTAGCATTTCAAAGTTGACCTTAAAAAAGAAAAGAATAAAAAAAAAAAAAGACAAAGGACTTCAAAACTGAGAAACATGTCAAAATATTGAATTTTAGACCAGATGACATTTTTGGACAATTCCCAAATTACTCTTTAATTTCCCCAAAGGAAATCTGGTTTGGTTTGTTCAAACTAATTGGTTTTTCCTTCTGTTTTTTGCCAGTTTCATAAAACAAAATAATTTTATTTTTTCAAGTTTATTCTGTTCCCTTTGACAAGAGAGAGAGGGATTTTAAAAAAAATTTCTTTGATAGAAAATAAAGATCCACATCTGATGTACTTACACATTGATTTCTCTACCTTTACAATGACCAAAATCTTTTAAACTTGCTAATTAATAATTGTAAAAGTCTTCTTATCTATTGCTGACATTTATCTAGGATAAAGTTAACTATTTTTTGATACTGATCAAGTTTAGGATGGAGTTTAATTATCTTATTTTTCATCATGTGCAGCCTTCTACCTCTTCACATGATACACTTTGAAATACTGTAGGAAATACTGCAAATTTACACTGGCAGATTACAATGTGTTGGACATACTTTCTTTCCTAATCTTTGAGTGCACTTTCCAATAAAAGCAAGCACTTGGCAATTCTTATAACCTCATTGGACACAAGCAGAAACATTGCAAAAGAACAATATTAGAGATCTTTTTTCACAACAGTGTACATTCTATGTGCACTGTGGTTTATCCCTAAAGCAATGTTTTCCCTACATATATTATATAATCTCTCCTATAAACTGTATTTTATGCCTGTATTTTTTGCAGGCTATCCCTGCAAAAATATCACACTTCCATGACATTGCCTGATCCATGCTGCTGAAGATTAACTTAGAAAATATTTTGGAGAAGATGCCTGGATTACCTGACTGCAAAAATATCTGTTAGCTACATTTCAAATAATACATAAATGCACTCCTAAGTTACTGCTCTGATCACTGCATTAACTAGAAAAATGTGACTTTTGTTACTTTAATGCAAACTATTATATACTTGTTCCCTTCTTGTCTCCAAGGCCCAAATAATCTGTCATCTGTCACAGAAATTTACAGAGATTTTGTGAGTTCTCTCAAAGGTATACCTAGTTATTGCAGAGTTTGCCATACACAACAAATATCATAGTGTAGTCACCAAAAGGTGTCTTTAAATGATAAAAGAAATTCCTTGTTAACACTGGAACTGTCATTTTGTCAGCTTGATGAATCAAAACTTCAGATCTAACAAAATGTAGATTTAGTTACTTTTTTATTGGATCCTATGTATTCTTTCACAATATTGAAACAGTAAACAAAACATACTGCAAAAATTCATTCTAATAATTAGGAACTAATTAAAGAATAAAATCCATGTAGTACACAGTGTTCCTGGTACAGTCCTAATCTATAAATACCAGCAACTGAGCTGTGCTAGGAGAGGAGGATGTTTGAAGCATGAGCTGGATGAAGGAGGCATCCTTTCAGAGAGTAGCTTCATTTTAAGCAACCCTTCAATATTAATTTGGTTTTTTTCCTTTTCAGGGCATTTTATTGTCTGTAGTGGATTTCAAATGTCAGAGCTACAGAAAAGGTATGAATTTAGTTTCATACCCTGGCTTTTTTTTTTTTTAAACCACAAACTTCCTCACTCAAGCTGTGTGTCTGAATAAAAGAGCCAGAGGTCCTTGTGTTAAAGGCACTGTTACCCTCATGCTTCCCACAGGTTATCAGTTAGAGTATGGGACACTATTATATACCCAGTTAGATGATTTTTTTTTTTTTTGTAAGAGTAAATTTTGTTTAAATAGAAAGGTAAATTCTCTTAGAGGACCTTGCTGCAGTCAATGCCTTAAGTTCCTTTTTTTTTCCTTCTGCATTCATAGCTCTCACCACTGCTAGTGATTGAAGGTCTCTGAAACTGAACAAAGCTTCTCTTGTGGCACAATTCAGCTTCAAACTGACAGATGCAGCTGAATGCAGAGGTTAAAGGAAGGGTCTGCAAAGCCTCTCCCTCCCCAAGATGTCCAGCTGTTTACAAGCTCTCTGTGACATAAGGGGCAAGTGCTGCATCCTCCAAAGTCTTCCTATTCATAAAATAGGGGCACATTTTCTGTACCTCAGAGACTTCCCAAGGTATCTTATTGATAAAAGGGATGTGCTGAGATGTTGTTTTCTGAGATGCCAGAAGGTTGTTTTACTGCCTTCATGTGGAGCTAACTATCTCATTTGAGGTGACCCAGTAACTTCATTGTGGGCTGCTTATAAATATTGGTCAATAACTAACAATTCTCCAGGATCCAGCAGGGGTTTGTTACCTATTTATAACACAGACCTTGTTTCACTCCCTCAGTGATGTCATGGTCAAGGAAGAATGTCACAGAACAACAGAAAATAATGGACTGTACTCTGTGGCTCAACAAGAAGTTAAAGAGTAATGGATAAATATTTTTTAAAAATCAGCACTATTCACTGATTTAAAGAAACCTTACCATTCAGAGGTGAAAAATTGAATATGCTGGAGATAAGAAAAAATCTTTTAGAGACTACAATGAAACATGCTCTCCTTTAAGCAAACAGGTGCTTTGACTGGCAAATTGAGGGTAGAAACTTATAAGAGGTTTTAGTTTACCAGCCCTTGCTGTGTTATTTTCCAGGCAGCGGCATACTCCCAAAGAGCAGGCCAGGAATGGACATGGCCAGGTCACCCTGGGGTGATGAACTTTGTTGGATGTATGCAAGAGAAGGAACACAGACCTGAGAGCTCAGGCACCAGGAGCAGGATGGGCATGAAGAGAGAATTATTCTGTGTGGGATAAAGAGGACAAGCAATACCTGGTGACAAAGTGACATAGAAAAAAATAGCATAACTCCAACTTACAAAAGACTTGGGATCACTTGCCTTTTCCTTACCTTTGAAGGGCTGGAATATCAATTTAAAAAGTCCCAAATCTCAGATAGATTGGCCTGTCTTTCTGTGCTTGTGATATAGTTGGATAGTCTCCACTAAGTGAGGAACATCTGGCTTATGTTAGGATATGTGCCTAGAAATCTTCAGTGACAGCAACTTCTGAACCAAGGAGACCCTTCTACATGTACTGTTGCCTGCTTTGATTATTTCCTAATTCTGTCTAGATTAGACTAAGGAAATGGTTTGTGTGCAAGGTCATGTAACACTTCAGTGACTGGCTAAAGACAAAGAAAGGGAGAAGCTTAGTTTAAACCTCAGATTCTGTCCCACAATAATTAAAAAAGAGAAAGAGCATAATGCAGATAGTGGGAAGCTGATGAAGGTGGGAGAGAATGTGATACAGAGACCACTTTCTTGTCAGTAAGGGATTACAAGAGAGCCCTTAAACAGATTGTTTTGCCTGTTCTTAAATTATTGAGTGGATATTTATAATATTCTAGGAATGTCTCATAACTGTATTTATATTAAACATTGCTGACATTAATTTAATACTTAAACTTTAAAACCTCCCTTCCCCTCTCTTCCCTTCCCTTTGCCTTCCCCTTGGACAAAGCAGGTGTAGGTTTAAAAGAAAAAGCTAAATGAGCAACTGAAGTGAAAGGATCAATACTAAGGAATTCAATTAAATTTCCCTCACAGGGGGTTTGCTCCAAATCTCATTGAAGACAACAGAAAGATTCCCACTGACTTCAGTGGGGTTTTGATGAGACCCAGGGGACACAGCCAGAGAGGCTCCCATCAGTGTTTTGCTGACTTAGAATTCTTCCTCTGAGTCACCTTCTCATTTATTTTTTTTTCCCCAAGAGAACCCATTTTGTTCTGGTCTCAGACTTGCAGTTTGTGTCTGCAGAAAGTCTCTGCGCCTGGGAACTCTTCTAGTGATCAAAAACTCTTCAAATCTTCCCACTACTTCTGCATGAACAGGGCAAAAACATTTGTTGATCGCCTTCCCTCTTTTAGTGCTTCCTGGTCTGTTCTAGCCCCAAACAAAGTTCCCATGTTTATGCAAAATATTAGTAGCTTTATTTTTATTAAGGGCATGCTTTATTAATCTTAATAAATCAGTTTGTCACTTGCTTTCTGACTGCCTCTCAAGTAAAACGGGGATTGACTGTGCGGTAACACTGTTTATGTCATGCCTGAATAGTTTAAGGTGAGGCTTTGAGTAGTTTTATTGCTTTTGTTTATATAGGTAAACCCAATCTGTGCATTTGAAATGATTGATGAAGTGCAGTCCCACTTGGAGTGTTTGTCATCATTCATGTGCTGAAGTGACATTTCTTTATGTATTTTGGCATAAACATATGCAACTACTGGCAAAGCATTTGACCCTGGAGTCTGACTATTTGTCATTCTAATCTTTTTTTTTCCATACCCCAAAGTCAGGCGAGTTACTGTACATTCCATCTGAATTCATGTTGCTAATTATTCAAGAGATAGTAAAAGAGTCCTGTGGCTGAAACTGAGTAAGTTGCTGAATGTGCATTCTTCTTTTCACAAGTTAGGTACTTTGCTGCAATATAAATAAAGTTGGGATGTGTGTAAATGTCAAGAGCATCATCCATATCAAGCTGCAGTATCTTTTCAGAAAAATCTGAGGCCCGTGCTTTGTCAATAGAATAAGGCAAAACACTTTGCAAGGGATTTAGCAAATCAAATGTGAGCAGAGATTAAGTAAAATGCATTAAATATGTCTTGGGATATAATTTTCCAATAACACAGTTACAATGAAAAGCAAGTAACCAATAATTCACATTATGTGAACAGAGATAAATGGATGGTGCCTTAACCTCCAGGCTCAGGGTTCAGACTATGTGCTGTCTTGTTGGAAAAGAGCTGATTATTTATTGGGGAAAATGTCAGAAAAAAAATTAAACTGTAAAGTAATTTTCCCTGGAAAAACATCACACATCATTTATAAAATATATCAACTTTTTTTGAGGAGTCACAGAAATCTGATACCTCCGCAAAACTTACCTGTCTAGTTCTGAATATAGTATTTGTATCTACAATAACTGAGATAGATTTAGATATTTGGACACAGGAAGCAAATTATAATATGATTGATAGAGAATCTATCTAAATCCTTATATCAAGGAATATGTGTCCTGAAATGACATGTTTAAATGGCTTTCATTTTAAACTTGGATAACACTTTCTAAATTTGCACTAACATGATATGAGATTGCCTTTTCTTGGAAAGTAGTATTAGTATGAATTCTGCTGGGTTTGCTCCAGATTTCCCCACATTTATATGCAAAGAAGCATCATACAAATTCTTCAGAAAGACAGAGTACAGATGAAAGTTTAATTCTTGGTTTCAAACGTTCATACAGAAGGACAAAAGACAGATGGGATCTAGGCAGGGCGCCCAGCTGCACGTGAGCTGACACAAGAGGAGCAGTTGAGTCTCTGTGTCTGGAGGATGGGATGGTTCTCCAGAGCAGCTCAGGAGCTCTCCATTTTCCACTGACAGGGCGGGTGAAGGGTCAGCTCATTTGCCAATGGAAAATAATTTCAATTTCTTTGGCTTCTTCCTCAGTCTCCAGCTGCAAGGGAGGTGTAGTACTTCTATGTGGAAAGGCACTAAAAAGGTATTGAGATTTAGTCCTGAAATGAGTTCCATGCTCACACTGGGAGGGAGGGAGGGGAAACAAACCCACCAAAATAAAGTACTTCACTTTGCTATTTCTCCTTCAATTCATATTAGGCCACAAATTCAAGTTCTACTAATAAATGGAGTAGCAACAAAATGTCTCTTAAAACTGTAAAATGTTTATGTTATGGGTACCAATATTTGCATACAAAAGCCCTGCTTAAAAATAGACTTTTTAAAGTATTTTTTCTCATATTTTCCAGAAGTTTTTGAAAGACACGAAAGCTATGTATAGAGATACATCCATTCTCCATGCTCTGAGACCAATAGCCATGGCCATCTGCATTTTCTTTGCTTCCCCTCTTTGCTTTTATCTATATAAGGATAGCTTTATATAGATTTTTTCCTATTAGACTCGTCAAGGACTTTGATTTCCTCATAGTTGTTCTATTAAAATTTTACTACATTTCACTCACAGCATTAAATAGAATCTATTTTGGGTATTTTTTGAGTATCAAAAAAGCCAGACAAAGGTTGCCATCATGTTCACAGAAATACTTCTATTCTCCTTCTTCCCCTCAAAATAACCCTGGCATAAAAAGGAAGAAAAGATGAGAAATGGTTTGGATTTTTTCATGGGGAATACTTGCCCTTTCAATGATGATACATTTCTTTGTACTTTTTGTTATAGGAAATGACATATAGTTGGAAAAATCTCTGAGAAATGCTTTTCATTATCAAATCATTCTACGCAGTAAATGTATCATGGCAGTGCTAAAACCCATGGTACAAACTAAACTGTTTCTGTAAAGGAAGATTGGCAAACAATATCCTGCAGGTGCACTGTGTCCTACCTCTGGCAATTTTTTCTTCTTTTTTTTTTTTTTTTTTTTTTTTTTCTGAAAGAGAGCTCACGTAAATGATGCATCAAAATATTTGTGGGCTGAGGAGGAAATAGGGGAGTTGCTTGTCAGGTTTGTGTCTGTTTCTGTCTGGCTTTTTTTCCAAGCCTGACTCCTCCTGGGATGTTGCTGGTTTGGAATATGTGATAATGTGTTGCATTAGATATGCAACAAGTCATGTGTAAAGCAAATACAGTACCACTTTAAGTGAATGTCTCTCTTGATAAAAGAATATATTCAAATTACATTAATCCATTAATGGTTCATTTCCTCAGATAATTGGCTACTTATGTGTATCTTTATTTGCATCCACTAAATACATAGCCCCGAGTCCGAGTTACCAGTGTCTATGTTAAGGCTAATGATGTCATCCTAGGTCAGCATTTACAGGCTAAGACCAGGTAAGAAACATAATTTCAATGAATAGACACAAAAAAAAAAAAAATTCATTCATTGTTTGATTTCCTGCCTTCCATTACAACTTATAGATAATTCTGCTTTTCAATTCCTCTTTAAGAACAGTATATAAAGAAATGGAAATGTCTCATTTGAGTACCGCATTAAAAACACAGCTCTAAATTATAATTTGTCATTAATAGTTTCTATTGGTGAATAAACATTTAACCTAATAATTATCACTGGTTCTGTCATTCAGGTATGGAATTTTGTGCCTGAAACTAGGAAAAATTCTAATTTTTAAATGAAGTATTTGATTTCTTCAATTTTGAGAAAAAAAACTCTCACGCTCCCTATCTCAACATTAAATCATCTGGCTTATTGGAAATAAACTACAGGTCTTACCTTTCAGAAATTATGGTAAAGTTTGACCTCAGTCTCCAAGTGTTAATTTATTTATAGTCTTCAAAATTTCATTAATATAAAATTATTAGTTGGTAATTACGGCACTGTCATGGTTTGACCAGGAAGAAGTTGGGAATTCTGGGAAGCTGTGGTCAAACCAATGAAGGTTTTGAGTTTCATACTGACACCTGGTGTAGCCAGTGGGGTTTGGACACACCTCCGAGAATACACAGGGGTTAAAAGCAGGGCACTGCCCTGGCATTTCCTCTTTGGACTTCGGCGGGCGAGGAGGTCAGATCTCTCTCCCCCGCCCGGCCCGCTGCTGCTGGGCGGGGGAGGGGACAGCCATGCGGTGAGGCCTGGGGCCTGGACAGAGGGGGCTTCGGGGGGGGGGGGCTCCAAGGATGGAAGGGTGGGGGAGCCCCAAGAGACATCGGGCAGCCAGCTCCCCTTCCCCCCCCCAGGAGAGCAGCCAGCTCCCCTTCCCCCCTCCCCCCCCGGAGAGAGAGAGCCGGCGGCACCGAATGTGATGGCAGCCAGCCAGGAGGAGAAGGGGGGAGAGAGAGAGAGCCCGGCCGGCCGAAGCAGCAGCACGTGTGGGAGTATCATCTCCTACCAGGACAGACAGAGACTGAAAACTTTTAACCCTTTCCTGCATGATTGGGGCCTTGCGAAAATGCTAATCCTCCTCGAAGCTGAATAAGGAGGGAGATGAGAGATGATATGAGATAAGGACCTTGGCCCAGAGTTTGTGGAGATGATTGGATGGGGAGAGATGATTTGGAGTAGCCTTTGGGCTGGACGTTTTCTTGTAGCCATAGACTCAGTTGTTCCTGTGACACAGACTGCATTTAGAGGGAGGCAGTGCCTCAAAACCAGGAGGGTTCATTTGTGAGGACCCCCCGGCCCCAGGGGGTTGGAAATATATAGGGGGGACAGTTGTCCCAAAAGCAGAAACTGTGCCTTTTTAGAGTGAGACAAGGCATCCTTGAAAGACCACCCTAAAAGCAGCTCTGGCCATGTCTCGGTGGTGAGAGCACTGAGCATGGAAGGAACATGTCACAAGCGGCAAATGGACTTTCCGGGCGGTGCCAAAGTGACAAGGAAGCCTATGGAACAAGAAGGACTCCTTTTCCTCTTCATGAACTGCAGTTTGAGTATACTAACGTGTGGGGCCAAGGCTGGGCAGTTGTTTTGAGAGAATGTATTGGATTGGGAAAGTCAGGTGGTGGGGAGGAGGAAAATGGTTTTTTTTGTAAGGTTTTCAATTTTCTTTTCTTTTCCTTATAGTCTTTCCTATTTTTTCCTGTAGTTTTAGGTAATAAAGTGTTATTTATGTTTAAGTTGGAGCCTGTTTTGCTTATTCCTGGTCACATCTCACAGCAGACACCAGGGTGAGGCATTTTCATGGGGGGCACTGGCTCTGTGCCAGGCTCAAACCATGACAGGCACATAGGTACACTAATAATTGTTGATTGGTTATCTTCTTTGACAGAAACTTAGTTATTTAAAAATATATGAATAAATAGGTGGGGAAAAAAATTCCCTTATTTTGAAATGCAAGAATCACAACATTTCCTCCCCTTTTCTGCTTTTTTCTCCATTTCACTTACACCTTTATCTTTCATCCTTTTGTCAGTGTTCTCAACCGCTCCAAGTGTTGATCAAACCTCCTGAAATGTTGACAATGTCCCTCTCCTGAAGCTCTGTGAATGCCTAAGTCCAGAATACCAGAGATGCTACACCGTGTCTTCTAAAAGTGCAACAGAAAAGAGCAGGGTGTGTTCATTTTTCTCACCTGGAATGTGGAATTGAACCTTCCCTGTTAAAACTTAAAAATTTAATTCTTCATTTTTAAAAATGCACTTTTTTTTTTCTGAAGATATTTTAGTATTTGGAGTCTGTCCATTTGCACATTTACAAAAAGCAAACGACCCAAGCCCAGGAGTATTTCTACTCTCTGTGAACTTGAGGGAAAAAGTTAAAGCAAGCCATGGGACTCATTTTGTGGAGGCCAGCAAGTCAGGCAATCACAGCCAGCCCCCCTGGCTTTAGAAATCTGAGGTACACCAAGTGCTCCAGAGCACAGCAGCTTCTTGCAGGAGTTCAGCCTCAGTGGCTGCTTCTCTTTTCAGGCACCAGCTTATTCTGAAGAAGGAAAGGTCCATCAAGTCATACTTTCTGCAAGTGAAACAGAGTAAAGAGATGCAACATTTGATCTCAGAATTTCTGCCTGCCCAGAAAAATGGAACTTCTGATGACAATTGAATCTCTCTCCCTGAATATAGAATGTTTTTCTTGCACAGTTACATGAACCTAATAACCATATCAATCAGGGTTCTTGAAAGCAACGCAATACATTCCACTCAAGTGTCTGAGGGGATGCTGAGGTTAAGGATATGTTTGAATTTCTGGATGAATGACAAGGTTGTTTTTGTTTCGAAGTTAACTAGGAACATGAAGAAGCTGTGAAATACTAGGCAAAGTATACTCAGAGAAGGAGCTGAAGTTTGCAAAGAGAAGGAAAAATCACTTACATGGAAGACCTTATGTGTCAAGTGCGCCTGAATTCACACGTACGTAGGCAAGTCTATGTAGATTTATAACAAGGGTGGAAGGAGTGCAGCAGTTGCATTGGTATATTTGGAATCAAAAATACAGCAGTAGCAGGAACACTGCGAAGTTGTAGCACGTTCATGAGCTAGGGGCATAGTTCTGATGTGCCATTACCTCAAATCCAGCAGAGAAACTGCAGCCTGGGAAGAAAAGAACCTGAAAGATGGAAACAGATAGGAAAAGAGGTAGACAGTGCCAATTAAGGTACAGCCCTTGGCTTTTATTATCCAAGAATCATTTACAACGATTCTTAGATAATAAAAAGAAATTTCATTCAAAATTAACTAAATGTAGCCTTTGGCCTCAAATTCCTCTAAATAACCCTGTGACTGCTTGATATTTCATGCTCATGATTTTCCCTTCATTGTGAATATGGAACATCCATTGTTCTGGATTTTTAGTTCCTTTGGTGAATTCGCTCTTCCATTTCAAATTCCCTGATCAGAAGGGATAACTCTCCCTGCATATTTTATTGAATTACTACTAAAGGCAGTCTCAGCTCAGGGTAAGCCTTCACAAGAATGTTGAACATTTTGAGACAAAACCATAGGAGCATTTAGACTTAACTCTCCAAACTTTCCACCCAGCAGTTTGCCCAAGAATTAAAGTTATTAGAGTGCTCAAGTTATTTGCAGCTTACTGCCTCAGTTCCCACTTGCAGTGATTTTCAGAAGTATTTCCCCAAGAACAGGTGTCCCTTCAACATAAAACTGTGGAGGGAAGAGGATAGCTTTGCTCTCATGGTTCTGCAGAGTGGAAGGAACTAAAAGTTGCTGACCTTTACCAAAGTCTATTCACTTTTGTGCTGTTGCTTAGATAACAGCTACAGATACATTGACAGGGAGCATTTATCACTCAACCTTCACAAAAGCGTGGAAATTCGCCACTGATGGCTCTTCCTGAAATGACAGGTGAGAAATTGTGTTTTTCAGGATTTGTTAGCCCAAGAATAAATAAAAATGGTTGATGATATGTCCAAATTTAAGAACACAAGATCCCAAAAGCTGCTTTGCTTTAACTGCCACAAGCAAAAAGCAGTGAAAGGCAGCAGCTGGTTGGAAGATGAATACCTGGAGAAGGTTGAGGCACTGGAGACCAAGGTAACAACAGAGCAAAGCAGAGCAACTGCAGCAGAAACTGCTGAGTCCACACTTCTGCCAGCCATACCTGGAAGATAACATCTTTAATGTTCCACACAAACATATATTTGAACTATATGATGGCATTTTTCTGGAGTAAGCAACTGCATTTTCCTTCTTAGAAAACCAGGTGTTGGTCTGGATTTCACAGTGACAAAGAAGTAACAAAAAGATTGCACAGAGGTACACAGATGTGGGCAGAGGAAAGTGCTTGCAAATGCTGCAACATTTAATAAGCAAGGACTGAGACAGTGCTTGACTTTTGACAGACCTGGTTTAAAACCAGGAAACAACAAGCAGGATCCAAGTCTCTGCTTCAGATCCATCACATGAGAAAGCAATCATCTTTCCCCAGCCATGAGCTTATCAGATGTGTTCCTCTGGGTTTTCATCAAAAGCTCTAGACACAAGCTTATCTTAATATAGAAAGAGAAATTTTCAGATGTGTTAAAAATATTTGTGGAATGGTAATTCTTCCCACTGGAGCCTCAAATTAGGTGCCTTCATGCATTTTCCATACTAAAATAAGTGTAAAGCAAATAATCTTTTTTGTTTAGATAAAGGTCTACAGAAGTGTTTGATATTATGAAAGATAAACTTTTTATCTGTTCACAGGTTGCATTCCTTATCAGCCTCTCCCAAAATCTAATCTGGAAACAGCCAATACCATCACATGGTGGCCAGTGGCTGTGTCTGTCAGTGAGCCCAGGCAGGTGATGACGAGGTCCTCACTCTTGTTATATGCATTTCCATTTGATCCAAGATCTAACCTGGTCCCTGAACTGAACATCCCAACCACACACACCATTTAACACCACTCAGAGAAGCAGGCACTGGAGTTTCTCCTGGTGACTTGTGCATTGAGACAGAACTCCTCAAAAATAAAACAGTTCACTCATCAGGAATGATTCTGTGAAGCAAAGCAACCTTCAGTTAGCAGAGATATTCAGAAGATTTATTTCAAAACTAGATTTCTGCTCAAATCAAAACATTAATGCAGACACAACTTGCATGACTGTATAGAGAACCTGAATATTTGAGAATGTGAGTGTGAGTCTTGAATTAAACATTAGCACTGAACACAATTCATAACTTCCTGAATTTGAAAGTGTACATAAGGAATTAGAATGTATTTTTAAAACTTTGAAGAAGCAACAAAATGTTTCAGCATGCTCCATACAAATTGTGTGTTGGAGATTAACAAACCACTTTTTTGGGAAAGCGCCAAAAAAAAGTAATGACAATTTGTCTGTGTTATCTAACTTATTTTGAGTGAAAATTTACAGTAGTGCTGAAGGTTTTTCCTATTCTCTGACAGGTGTTAAAAGGGTAGTGATTTTACATAACATCTTTGTGTAAGGCTAAGTAAGGCCTTTGTGTCTTTTGAGATCAGGTTCATTTTGAAAAAGCACCCACAAGTTCAAACATGCATTTGAAGCTCCAGAAACCCTCCAAATCCAAACCACACACTTCTCTTTCTTCCCCATCCAAACAAGTCCATGACTTTTGCTTCTCCTTCAGCAGTCCAAATTTAAAGTACATCTCAGAACATCTTCAAAGAGATTGCCTAAGCTGATAACCTTATCCTCAAGAAATGGTCAGAATGCCTTTTCATCCTGGTTCCTTCTGGTAAGTTTGACTACTATTTCTGCAGACCTTCCTTTCCCTCCTTGGCATTTTCTTCTTAGCATACCCATAATTACTCCTCTGGGTCTCACTATCATTCCTTTCAGCCTTTTAAGTGACCTGGTACACAATATGGTGTGCTAAATTTACCTTCTTATACAAAACTGCAGAAAGAATTTTCTAAACCTTTCAAACCAGAAAAACTACCCTGATATAAAGCAGTTAAAATGTTGTTCAATGTGTTTAGAAATTGAAGGCAAATAGTTTGATTGTTTCCAGACAGAGAACAGAACCCCATTAAAATCCTTGATTCTATTCAAGGAGCTGCTGGAAACCTGACTGTGTGAACACTAAGGCAATACTGACTAATTTTTCTAACAAGAATCAGATGTAGGTTATACAGCATTTGCCCTATATACTACTATTGATGTTTTTTACTCTGAATCTTTCTTCAAAAGCCTAGTAAGTTTTGTATTGGCAGGTTTTTCCCCTATCAACCACTCTCCGTGTTACTATTTCTTCAGCAGATGCTGAGAAGTGGTGAAATCTCTGTACTGCCTGTACTAGACTTAGAAAATTCACACAAACTGAAAATCAAAATCTGCATTCTGACACTTAAGTTTTTCATATTTGCATTAAATAAATCAGATATCCCCTTCATCTTAGGTCCATATGTCTCATTTGGAGGAAGAAGGAAAAAAACTGTAATATTTATTTTCCCCAAACTTACTGTAAGCTGAACTTGCTCCTAACAAAACAAATGTGGAGTTACTAAGGAGTAGTGTTAAATTGCTGAAATTCCACTGGAGTTACATAAAGAAAGGAGCAGGAAAATACCAATATCTTGGTGTGATTTTGTCTGGCCTCAGCAATCTTTGAGTGACCAAGTACTGGAATGATCTGCCCGGGAAGGTGTTGGAATCTCCATCCCTGGATGTGTTTCAGACAAGACTGGATGTGGCACTCGGTGCCATGGTTTAGTTTAGGTGTCAGGGAATGGGTTGGACTCAATGATCTTGAAGGTCTCTTCCAACCTTGTGATTCTGTAATTCCGTGATTCTGTGATCTCATGAACTTCTCTGTGCAGCCTTTAGCTTGATAAGATTTGATTTTCAGATGCTGTTCTTCATATGTCTACCTTAATTCAGCAATATGAAAACTATTCAATTTAAGACAAAATTTGAAAGATGTGGCTTTCTAGAACAACACTACAACACCTGAGTGGTTTAAAAAAAAGTTGTTTGAATTCTTCTCTGCCAGCATGCTCACATGCACACATGCATATGCTCCCTCACATAACCTTTAGGAGATGTGAATGTAGATTAAGGAGTACCTGAGGGAGTGAATTAATTCAGTTTTGGGCAGATTATGGCACTCCTGTAGTTTCTTTTGGTGATAAAATTGCAAACACATCAGTGCAGCCAGTCCTGAGATTTTCTGCAGTGTGCTGCACTCCTGGCCTGTATGGCCTGAAATCAAAACCCACCTATTGCTGGATTGTTTCAAAAAAATTTGACATAAGTGGAAAGCTGTTGCTAAAGATGTTCATTTTGTTCTGCCCTTTGTAAATTTCTTGTGATGTTATTCTTGTTCAAATACCCTCTCTGGGCTATAGCTAATGGAGAAATAAAAGTAACTTTCCTTGGCTTTTTTGATTGGTCTTCCTGGTTTTCATTCATGGACATCTTTATGATCCTCCTGTATTCATTTTTCAAGGTTGTCTCTGCAATTATGACACATTATCAAGGCAATTCAAAATAATATATAGACTTTTTAGCATTTCTTCTCTGCTGATGGCTTCCTTGTCCTTTCTCTTTCCTTTTTTTTTTCTCTTTCTTCCCCTGATGATGAAACACAGTTAAAAGCAGGCTGTGCTTCTTCAGTTTTGTGTGTGTTTTGTTCTCTGACTTAACATCTCTGTATCATTCTTGATTTAATGAAGTATAGGATGCAAGGCTGTTTATGAATATTTCTTTTTACAGTACACAAAAAGGAACAAATATCAAACCAGAAAAAAAACCAGTCAAAGTTACAGAAGGCTGGTTTTCTTTTTTCTTCCCTATTCTTATGAAAGAGAAGGAACCAGCTCAGCTGGGTATCAGTCATCATAAGATTCTGGTTTGATTTCTGCAGGTGGCAGAGGTAAAAGACTTAGCTATGCAGAGCCTGGGGATTCAAAGGAAGAAATTGGTCAGATGTTCTTTCACTTCATCAAATTCTAACCGGGAATGAGTAAAATTTACCAGATTTATTTTGTCTCTCATTCTTTTGCAACCTAGAGTATTATCATATAACAGGAAAACACTGACCAAAACATACAAACTGGAAAGGCTTCTATTGAAGACCTCTATGCTTACCAGGGATGGTTTTCACCTGTAAATCCTGCCCCCTTTTCTTTTTTTAACAAGAGCTATATTAAGTTCACCATCTCTAAAGATGCCTTCATTGCTCATATATGAAACTAACGAAACTAGAGGTTAATTTTAAGAGAACTTTAAATGTCTTCTTTAGAAGAACAAGAATCTTTACTTAAAAATAACATCAAGAGAGGCAAAAGAGGACCTTAAGGTAGATATTCATATTCACATGATGCAAAATCTTACAATCCTGGAATTCTGACAAATATATACAATATTTTCTGAAAATAATAAAATAGGAGTCATGGTAAAGCAAAACCAATATAATTGTGAACTATCTTCCTCAGAAGCTGAGTAGTAAGAATATTGCTTGTAGTCTGGAAAACTAAGGGGAATAAAACTGATTTTCCGATTATTATCTTTGCAAACATCTTATTCACATTTTTAAAAATTCACAAGCAATTCTGCAAAAAATACTGAATTAATGCAAATGAAAAATATATGAACTGTGTTATTTCTCCAATAAACAGCACATGTTTGAGGATCAAGTGATATGCCTTCTGTCTTAGTTTTTCTGATAGCATTGCAATTTTGATATTTATTTTCAATTTACATATCGCAAATAATCTTATATTTTTTTTCAATTAAGCATGATTAACCATTACCTAATGTTCAGTTTGACTTCTCAAAATGCCTTCTCCCTTAAATGAAAATAATAAGACAGAAGGCTAAGAGAAACAGGAGGCAGGTGATTGTGAATCTTTTCAGAAAAATCTCTATTAAAAATAAATCTTTCTGATACTCATTCCTCACATAAAAAGGGGATATGGAAAAATGGTGAAAACTGTTTAGCAATTGATAAGGGCCATGGCCATAATTTTTTAGCAGAGTGAAAGGTTCAAATCTGTTTCATTATTCACCTCTCTGTTGATAGACCTGGGCTTCTGGGGTGGAAGTGCAGCAACTTGGAGTGACACCTACCACCCTTCTCTCTGTATTAGCTCCTGGAAAAGCCTCAGAGTTGCATGGACTCAACAGACCCTAGAATGATAGGATGGAACAGATACTCCATTAGCCATGTGCTAGAATTCTGTCACTGCTTTATCATATCTTTCTCTAAAGAATTTGTTGTTGTTATTGTCTAGCCAACAATACTTTAACTAGGATCTGGCAAGGATGTGCCTGAATTATTTTCACTTCATGTTCCATAAAATATGAACTTAATGTGCTATGTCTTGTATATATGAATATATGTATATATATATTTATATACATTTGTATATATGTATATATGTCTTAAATATAATTATTTTAGCACTTATTTTCAGAATGTCCTTGTATTTCTTTTTCTGTGTAACGCAAGGGTCTCTTGTATCCTATCAGCTTATTTTGTAGTCAAAGGAAACTGTGCTCTGTTTCTAAATATAACATTTTTACATTGTCCATATTTCAGTGCACTTCTAGTTTTAGCTTCTTCAAATCTGTTGAAATATTTTTAGAAGTTGAAAAAGAAATGTGTTTTTTCAAGATTTAGCAAAAATTTTGAAATTGGTAAACCACAATGTTTCCTTAGTCAGTGATTTACTTCTTTGTACTTATAGAAAATAAATAATCTTATTAGAGTGACTTATTTACCTATTTTTGACCTTTACTGTAATTCTGGATTTATATCCTAAAGAATATCTGAGGGTTGTCTCAACTGCAGAACATCTGTTTTTCTCTTGTTATCACCTGGTTTTCGCCTGTTGCAAAACTTCTCATAAAATATTGAAATAACATATGCTAGGACAGATCCCCTTAATGCTGGGGTTTGGGGTTTTTTGGGTTTTTTTTTTTTTCAGGACATTCTGAGATACTATCCATCTTTATTAGCATATCATATTACTAATTTATGTATGGAACTCCAATTAGCATAACTGGAGCATAGCTGAATAGCAAGTACAGTACAGGAAAATAAAATATTACAATCCAGCACCAACTTTTTAAATTATGTGAATGTTAACAAATATGAGATACAATGTTAAGCTGCAGAGAAAACTTTTGCTGATTATGGTGTAAATTTTCTTATTTATTTATTTAGCAAATCAATCTTTTATCTTTTAATCCTTTGCTTCTTGGATGGCCTGCTGGGAAATTCCTTCACTCCTCCTGGTTGCTCAAATCCCCATCCAGCCTTGCCTTGAACATTTCCAAGGATGGAGCATCCAGAACTTTCTGGACAACCTGGATAAGGGTCTCAACCACCCTCGCTGTAAAAAGACATTTTCTTTATGGCTAATCTAAAGCTGCCCTCTTTTCAGTTGAAAACCATTACACCTTGTCCTCTCACCACAGGCCCTGATAAAAATGAAAAGGAGACCAGAAAAAGCTAACTCCTGCCTCTTACCAAGAGTGCAGAACCATCATTATTCTGCCTGGCATCAGGAAGCAGGGACCTCAGTAATCTCCTCACCGTTCAGTTTTCTTTAGGATCTGCACTCTTTCCATAGCAACTCTGCATTCAGCCACTCTTTGCCTCTGTTTTAGAGGTGTGAAAATCCTGGAGGGAACCAAAACTTAAGGCAGTGAACCTTTATGACCTTCATCATAGAGATTTCACATTGTGCCTATTCTTAGTGGTAATAGTTGGTGCTGTGCTTTCCCTCCTTTCTGCACACCGTGCAAGATTAAGGTCATGCAGAGGTAAACCATAATAAATTAAGGTATCTGTAATGGAAAACAGTTTTCTAAGCAAGAGTTTAAAAAGGCAGGAAATCCTGAGCAGTGGCTCTTGCTCTACATATATTTCTCTGTTTCTCTGATCAAGAAATTTGCATTCAATTCATAAAACCAAGGGCAATGATTCCTAGAAGCTTGCTCTTTTTGAAAAAGCAAAGATATTAAATACTTGGAGAGACTTGGGATAGTCCACAGCAAATGGGAATGCTCAGAAAAGTAGACCCCACAGTTCAGATTTCTGTTTCTCATGGCTGATGGGTAAATCTGTTGTTTAAAAGTTTCCAGCAGATTACAGATACAGAAACACACTGTCAGAAGAAGAAAGCTGGATAGCCATGCTATAAGGCACTAAGAAATTGCAAAGTTGTAGCAACAGAAGCAGGGGCTGTCATTTGCTCAAATTTTGTTCAATAGAAAGGTGACAGAACTCTCATGGAGAGTTGATATAAGAGATTTTATATATAAATAACCATGAGAAGCAAAACCTCTTATAATTCAAACATGAGTATAGCAAGAATGGCAACAGTGGTAACAAATAATAGGTGAGTCAGAAGATGTGTTCATGACAGCCCCAAAGCCCGGAAATAAAGGAGCAATGCACATTAATGCAACCATTTTTTTTGGTTAGGTCTCAGACAGAAGACACCCAGCAAATTTAAGTTGGCCATACCTCAAGATGCAGCTCAAGAGAAATAACACCAGTGTCTGACATCATTTTATGTATTTAGGAGGGTATTTTTAGGTCTACATAATGGCATTGCAGGTACTATTTGAAATCCATTTTCAGCTTGGTTACTAGAATATTTCAAAGCATCCTAAAGTCTGCGTTATGCTGATATTGATTCTTAGTTCTTATGTTTATTTAGGAAAGGAGGATGTGAGGAAGTGAATCTTGAAGATCTTTCTAAGACAATTAGGGTTGTTTGTTTCTCTGTGTAGAAGCTGCTGTATCACAGATTATTGATCACTTGAACTAGATAAAATAGAATTGATGATTGAATAATACGTATGGCTGTAAGATACATGAAAATATGAAGCCCTGGTAGGTGGAATAGGTAGAAACCAAAAGCAGCCATTGAGCTACAGAAACTGGAAACTTGATTCAGCTGCAGATCCTTGTTTTCTTCACTCTACCACCCTTCAGTGGTTTACAGAATGGTTTATAGCTGCATTTTAAGTGCAGTGCCAGGTACTCACACCTACTTTTGATTTGTATGACTGAAATGTGCACAACTCTGAACAAGGATGTTAAAGGTCAGGCCATAATTCCTTTCCTCAGTCTTTTTATTTGTATCTTCAACAAATAGCATTTCCTTACATAATTCAAAACTATGTTATAAACCTTAGAAAAATGCAGGAAAATGATTTTTTTTCGTCTCCACCAAGGAGATGAAAATCACCACAAATTTAACCCTGCAACAAATGCAACTGTGAGATGTGTATAATTTGTAAGGAAAATATAAATAAATAAATATTCCTGAAGTTAACATACTTACAGAAATGCACGAAAAAAAAATGCAGGTTCTTTGTTTTATAAAATACTTATTTTTCCCCCAAATTCTTTGCCCTCTGATGATTCACCTATGCAAAACTGCCCCCAACTGTGTTCTAAAAATCAGTGGCTATAATAACCAAGAATTAAATTAGTGCAGGAAAAAGTCTATCTTGTAGTTTTATAGGAAAAGTATCGTAATGAAATCTGAATATTCTGCTACTTCTAAGATGTTTGTTGATGCAATAGTGTTGAAACATTTTAAAAGAGAAAAATGAACACTTATACTGATTTAACAGTGTAATTTTATTGACTAGCAAAGAGCTATTTCTGATTTATACCACAGAGATCAAAATCAGATGCAGCTCCTCTATAATATTCTTCCTAACATTTCCTGTATAGGTGGAAATCTAAGTAAGATTATGGGGTTTTATGCACACATATTTGGCAGCCTTTTCGTATTTATTGGTGTAGCAAATATCATTTGAATTTGGTGCTTTTTTTTGCTAAAGAGTCAAATAAGTTATTTGCTGTATGAATAAGTATTTGATAGCAGATCAGACAAAGATAAGGTGCGAGGTATGAGTTTGCAGATGCAATAAAATGACTAAAAGGCCAATTCATCCCTCATGTAACATCTCTGAAGTCAATGAATTTGATCTTTATGTTGAAAATCCAATTTCACACTTAAATAGATTATTTATATCAGAGTTGTTTGTTTTTTGTTTAGTAGTAGCTCTTGTAAGGATACCCTGTAGGATGAAACCAGTGATATTCACTTGTAACTTTTACACATGCAACACGCTGCCTGTTTTTTTTCCAAAATATATCCCCGAAACTCATGTCAAGGAAATTCCAATGTACTTGCACAGTACATATAATTAGTGATCATTAGTCCAATTAGTGAAGATTAGGGATTTAGATGAGATATGACATTTGAGCTAGAGAGAATTCAGTGAAATCAAATAGCTGAACAGATATCAGGAGCTGTGAGGAAATGTCGTTCTTGAAATGGAAGAACCACAGGATCACTAAAACAGTGGGACAAAACTGGACTAAGCTGAAGGCTGGAGGAAACAGGATTTGAGCAAAGAGCAGTGGCTGTTCCATAATAAAGATGTAAAATGAGAACAGTTTGTGCATTTTCAAATCAGCAAGATTTAGGAAACAAGGATGTGCAAGTAGAAGGAGCACATTTTAATGATACAACAACAAACCCAGAGGCACAATAATAAGCCAAAAGCACATGGAGAAATGGGTATTCAAAGAAAGTGATCAGCCTTTTATATGGACTCCTCCTTTCCACAGAGGAAACTGTGAGCAGATGCAGACAGTATTCCCAGATTCTCAGTCTCCAATGCTCCTGTCAGCATAAAATCTTTGGCTTCTTCATTAAATATTTCACGTCTCACCCTGCTGTTCAAACTGGTCCTTCATCTATTTCCCCTTGAGCATTCTCCTCTAACTCTTTCTTCCTAAACCATTTCAAGTAAAGCATCCTTATGGACAACAGGTAAAGCACATATTTGGATTTGCTCCAGCGTTTTTAGAGGTACAGGATTTGGAGGTATCATCTTTAGCAATTCCTGGCTCTTTATATCACTTTTAATGTTTATGAATTTTAATCAGAGGGGATCAAAATATTTCAGATTAAGAGTGAATATTTAAGGCTCCAATACCGATCTCTCTATACACTCAAAAATTTTCTGTCAATCTTCATTTTCCGCAACTCTGTTTCAAATCTGATTAGAATTGGCCTTACATCTGAACAGTAACCCATTTCAGAGTGCTAGGACATTGCTCAGAACTAAGGCTCTTAGAGTGCAGGTAAGTTTTTCTTGTGCTAAAAAGAAATTGCTTCTGCTGTGCAATCTGTATTTGTAAAAAGAGAGCTTTTTAAAAACCTTACAGTCCGCCAAAGTCACAAACACCTGATTTCTTTGAGAAGCTGAGTGTTCATGGTTTGGAAAAATTCCAGAAGATAAAGTTAGGCTCATCCTTCTTTGTAATGTTTGTAAGCTTGCCACCTGCAAAATAACCTGTGTTACCACATGCACTATGCAGGGTGTGGGTTTGTCTAATTTCCAATGTATCATCAGAGGTTTTCCATGTGGGAAATACTACAGGTTTGGACTGGGATTGTAGAAATCATTAGCCCAAACCTCAGCAAGTATCTAAGTTCCCTGTAGAGAGAGAGGAGAGAAAGAGGAATCTTCAGGTGGTAATTCATCTGAAATATAATTTATCAAAACATTTTTTTGCAATCCATATCTATCATATCAATAAATGCAGACTAATCCATATGTCTGGGACTTCTTTGAAGAACTTTTGTAGAACTGATCTTCACCTATAAAATTGGTATTGACTCTTCTTATTTATCCACACTATCTCTCCTCTTTGCTACAACTTGAAGTAATTTGCTGGCTCAGACTCAAATAGTCTATACTCTCAGGTGTCCCACAAATCCTTTAAAAGCACACATTTGTAACTTGTCTCCTACCAAGGAAATTTAAGCAACAGTTTGAACACATATGTTACCTCAAAGTAAGTAATCTAAGCATTTCACATTTCTGTTAATTTAAAAATAGAATTAGTATTTTTATTGCAAAATATATTACTCTGGAAATTTTATTTCCTGATGTGGAAATCTTATTCCTATTTACCATTTTATATTTCTTCCTTGCCTGTATAGCTGATCTACCCATTGAAAACAGGAATATTTGTTTCATTTTGGGGCCCTATCTGGATTACTTTTAATCCTAACTGCCTCCAAAGTAATTACCACAGTTGTGCCTTCTTCATCTGCTCTCTTTTTACATGTCTACACATTAAATATTTGGTTTAACTTCCCAACTAGGCAAGACTACAAATAATTTTGAAATGTTTTACTTTATCACTTTTCTTACTGATTCAATTGGCTTTATCCAGTGAGTTCATTCTTCTACTCTCCCTAGGATAATTTTTCCAATATTCCCAATATTTCCCAGTATTCCTTCCCAATATTCCATTTTAGGTGATTGCTTCAATAACAAAGTCCTGCACAAATGACCATTTAGCCACCTTTGATGTAATGCATTCCATTTGATGCTGTCTGCAAAACTGGGCAGATTTTTGGTGACTGTCTAAACCACCTTTTGCCTGAGAATACCCAACAACAAATATTTTGATGTTCCCTTCATGCAGTTCCAATTGCTTTAAAATCCACATTCAAACTGATGTCATCCTCAAAACAGAAAACGAAGAGACAGAGGGTACGGAAAACATGTATAATTAGGAGGGAAATTAACTTAATGCTGAGAGGCAACAGGTGCCTAATCGAGCATCCAAGCAATCTCCTCATTTTTAGGTCTTTAGGGTTTTTTTTTCCTTGTTAACTGACAGATGAGAGATAATGATGATACTGATGAAAAAAGCAGTTATAAAAACCTGAAGAAATCCCATGAATGAGGAAGAAATGGCCAAAAGACTGGCAAGTCTGCTCTCAGCAGCAATCAGAGAAGGATTATCTAAGCTGATAAGCAACAAAAAAGGGAGAGAAAGACACCATCTGGCTTTACCCTTCCCACAGAAAGGTCAGAATCCTTTGCTTTGGAAGTACCCAGCCATGCACACGCCAGCCCAAGGCGACCCCAGAGCAAGAGTCCTGAGAAGCAGGCGCGTCCAGGCAAGAAGCTTTCCACGGTAAGGCATTTTTCTTCTTTATCTCCCATGTTTTAGGGTGAAATTTTGGTCCTAAAAGAAAAAAATTGCCCTCATAATAGTAGAGTCTGTAGAGAATGCTGGTCCAGTCCCCTGGCAGCTTTTTCTCCCAGTTATTACTCTGCCTCCCTAACCTATGAAGAGCACAAACACCCAGAGGAGACAAATGTTTATTCATTGCAGGCAGAGCGCAGCAATGTCTCTAGTAAGGATGTATGCCATTTAAGGCTTGAAACAGCATGGAATTTTCAAGCCATTCAAACCATTTGCACTTCCTACAAACCCCAAGTTTCACATTCTTCAGAGAGTACCCTTCTTTGGCCAGTAATGATTTCGGAGCTGTTAAATCTTTACATTACCCCAACAACATGTCAATTAAGGGAGGCATTTTATACAGATTACAAAGATTTGTCGGAGGTGGCCACAGCTTTGTTAAAGCTGTTTTGTGGACATCTTCATAATTAATGGAAAAATCATTAGGAATTCAGTCTTTATTAACCCCTGTAGCTGCAGGGGCCCATTTCATCTTAATTGCATTCATTTGGCACTGGCAGTATTATACAGCATAATCACTAATAAATGATCTTTTAATTTGTACCAATCAAGAGAGCTTGCTTTCATGCCAATATTCCTGTTTCTTTGATGTTGACCTGTCTTGATTTTTGATCATTTGAACTTAAGATGAATTACTGGAAAATCAATATCAATACCAAATCTGCAGTATTCATACGTCTGTGGTTAAGTTCAATTTGACCGTACTTTGATTGAAATAAGTAGTGCTTGATTATCCATTCAGATTTTATGAAATGATCAGGTTGGGAAATCTAGTCCTGTATTCTTATTCAAAGGCAAATAATTAGAAACTGTAGGAAAACTGCAGAGCTGGGACAGCATTTGAAGTAACACTTCAGATCCCACTAATTAACCAACTTTGTCTGTAATATCCTAGAGGCCTCCACCAAGAGAGTAATATGCTATTACCCATTTAGCGAGGCCGACAGGGGCTTTGGCTACAGTTGTTAATAAGAAAATCTGAGACAGTTTCTCTCATTATACCCCCTGTCAGCACTGTCTCTGCAGTATAAAATAGCCATCATTGTTCTGTTGGTCAGTTAACCAGAAACCAGACTACTGTAAAAAAAACTTTACAACTAATTGAAAATGACTGAAACATTCCCTTATCAACCAGTTGCTTTGTGTTATTTGAAGAAAATATAAATGTTAGTGAAGGAAACACAAAGTTCAGTCTCTTTAATGAATACCCCCTGCATGAACTAGAATTACTGACTTAGCTAAAGGAAAAAAAAAAAAAAAAACCCTTACAGCTATTACTTCAACCTCATGGTTATGAATTAAAGGAAAAAACACCCACATGATCTCTTTCCTAATATTATAGCACTTACTCCCTAAGTACTGAATTAATTTATTGAGAATTTACAAGTAAATCTGTTTAATTACTATGAGCAATACGGGTCTTGTCTAAACTCTTACTGAGCTGTTACATGGTGATACAGCTCCACTACTGGCTGTGAAATAAATAAATAAATGATGTAGCTCATTCTGAGGTGGGAGGGAATGAGCTGGACCACGGCAGCTTCATCATGGGAGGGATTGTAAGGGTTCCTCCTGGTCCTGGGTCACTGCTTCAGCCCTCATTTCTTTGCGTGCAGAAACTTTAGTGACCTGCTTCCTTAAGTCTTTGGTGATTTAGAGCAACCAGGTCTGAAACAATCCCCAGCTGCCACAGGGAGATGAAGTTGGGAGTGTGTGTGGGTGTGCATGTGTGTGTGTGTACATGCAAGTTAGATGACATTTCATTTTACCTCATTCCAATTTTCAGTGTAAATATTAGAAGTCCATGAAATGCATAAGCAAGATTAAAGAATTGATCTCGAGTTGTTGAGATACATACATGAGGGAAGCAAATAAAGCAGTTTTAACGCTGTCAGGCAGTGGCATTGCAGAGAAGACTTTCCAGGTTTGGGGGACAGAGAGGAATGCAGAAAACACTTTAATGTGAAACTGCAAGCATGAAATTGCTTCCATTAAGCTTGACTTCCTGATTATTGTGTAACATTATCAAAAGGCACACTTAAGGCTGTTTTGATACCCTAAGTGTACATTACCATTTCTAAACAAATTTAAAATTAATAATGACTGCCCTTGATGTATAATGCCTGATAGTTACTGTGGTTTAGAGGGGGTTTTACAGCAGTTCTGTGAAGTCATCTGTCCTAAAAGATGGATCAGTAGTCTCACCTTCAAAATTGTTATACTACAGCTACTTATTTAGGAATTTTGATGGAAGAATATTTATAATAGCAGCAATTCAGCTTTTGCTGCTGCTGAGCTGGTTGCCTGCCCCAACAAAGTTTTACATATAGGATCCAGAAAAACTGCTTGCCTCATCTCTGTAGAGGAAGGATGACAGCATTCACTCCAATACTTAATTATTCACATAGATATAAACACACCAAATGTATTAAGCTACAATAATTGGGGGCAGGGGGAGGGGAGAAGTGAAATCACCTTTATCAATAAGTGCTGTAGCTCATAATTACTTAAATCAGTTTGGGCCGTTTTTTTTGGATTCGTAACTCAAGTATTTCTGTATTATCTACTAAGACACCTCTGATTTCCCTTTAAGCATGGGGCAGACAGCAGATTAATCATTTTATGTCCATGCTTTTTAGATGTTCAAGCAATAGCCTCTAATTTAGTCTGTCTATGCACTGATCTTAGTCCAACTGCTTATATTCATCTTGTTTGCACTCTGAAGAACTCTTTTCTCCAATTGACCTCTCTGTGTTTAAGTCATAGCTTATCACTCTTCTGTCGTTCAATGCTCACCCCAGTGAAAATCCCAGACTCTTGCTAACATTTTAATAGCATGTGTGTAAAAATCTTTCCTTGTTTGCTGACAATCTTTTGGATAAACAGTAACATATAGAATATGTCACCACATATTTTATACTGCCAAATAGACTCTCTTGGCAAGTCTCATGTACAGTTTTCTTGTTTACTGTGACATGTATTGCCATGTGATTGGACATATTTTATTCTGATGAAGAGACTATTGATGGCTTCCTTGAGACTTTTTTCCAGCATTGAATATACACATACACAACATTCCCTTGAAAACTTTGCTTGTCTTATCAGAGAAGTCTTTAGTATCTCCTCTTCAAAATGTGCAATGTATGAAATACATTCACTTTTATGGTCACTCAAGAGAATAAAAAATATCTGTCCTAAAGAATCACATGCTACTTATTGTATAGATCTACATACAATTTTGCTCAATTTGGTTCCAAAGTGCTTTCTGGAAAAGCATAACAAAGATTCAAGATTGAATTTGAAAAACTGAATAAAAAATATTGTCTTCCATGCCATTCTCTGCATGAAGTTTGCTTTTAGCTTTCAGCAAGCTTGCAACCTCATAATTCTCACCCCTAAAAATTATTTTAATGTAAATAAGAGCAAAGAAGGCTTGTGAACTCTAAAATTATTTTTAAATTGTATTTAATTTTAATGAGATGGAAAGATGAGCAGAGTGATTTTATTCACCAGCACATGCCTCTACTACTTGACTGAAGAACAGACACTACACATCCCATCAGAAAAACTCCAATCCTTGCTGGCCATGCCAATTTTTTTCATGTTTATTATTCTCATCATGGATGAGTATTTATATCTGTTCTGAATTTGTTCTCCTTTAATTTCCATTTATGTTCCTCTTGTCCTAGCTTCTTGCGCTGGTCTGAAAATAGGAGCTCATGTTGACATTATCTGTTCCATTTAAAATTTTAAATACTTCAATTAAATCACCTCTTAAGTGATTTTTCTTTCTAGACTTCATAGATTTAGATGCTCAGCTTGTCCTTAGAACTTATGCCTTCAACCTTGCCACCTTTTCAAGACTAGTAATATCACATCTATAATACATATCAAAGGTAGCATTGAGTGCTGTCTCTAACTTTCTTAAAGATATCTATTCTGCTGCCCTGGCTGCCTGTCCTAGATGGCATGTCTTTGGAGTCACTTTTAAAAGGGTCTTGTCAAAGTCAACTGCATTACTTATATTCTATTCACCTTTAAATGTGCTTTATATTTATGATACCTGTGCTCAGCAATTTATTTTTTTACATTAATTCTTATAGTCACGTAAATATGCATTTAGTGGACAGAGAAAAAAATTAAAATTTACCTTTAATGTTATTCATTACTATTTATTCTCTATATTTGGAATAGCCTTTCTTAATGTGCTGTGTTCTTATAGAAAATTACCAATTTCTAATTAGTGATTCTTAAACTCATAGTTACACACCTTCAAATGCTGTCTATGCTATTTGCAAACCAGATACAAGTCCCCCAGTAAAATACCACTACAGGCACATTTTCAGACTTTATAACAAATAGTTTACGCAGAATGTAATTTGTAAAAGTAGTGTAATAAATTGCAGGTCTCATTACAGAGAGCTACTTCCAGTTCAGTATCTAACCAGCAGAGGACTGCCTAATTTCCATAATGTAGAAAAATTCAGAAAGATCATGAAGGTGGTCTGAGGATAACAACTCATCTGTGGAGAAAGTGTCAACTAGAAGGTAACTCAAGTTCATACTCCTTTCCTTGGTGTGCTATAACTACAAATATGTCCCTCACATGCTTCTCTCTTCTGTTCATGCCCCACCCTGTGTTGATACCAGGGCTTGCCCTACCCGGGGGCAGCACATTTGGTCACATTGAACTTCATGACATTCCCATGGGGCCACTCCTCATCACCTGTGTCAACCACACCACTCAGCTTGGTGCCACCACCAATGTGTGAGGCTGCACTCAATCCCTTCATCTCTGCCATTAATGAAGATATTTAATAACACTGGTCCCAGGATGGACCCTGGAGGGAAATATCCTCATCACTGATGCCCACTGGGACTCTGAGTCATTGACCACTGCCCTCTGGGTGTGACCATCCAATCACCTTCTTATCCAACACTTCACTCATAAATCCATCTCTTTCCTCTTTAGACAGAAGGATGTTGTTGAGGACCATGCCTGAGGCTTTACAGAAGTCCAGATAAATGACATCTGCAGCCATTCCTGTCTTGATTTATGCAGTTACTCCATCATAGAAGGCCACTGGGCTGGTCAGGCAGGATTTGCCCTTCATGAAGCCATGCTGACTGTCTCAAATCACCTCCCTGTCCTCCATGTGCCTAGGCTTCTAGGAGGATCTGTTCCATGGTCTTCCCAGGCAAAGAGGCGAGGCTGACAGGACAGTAGCTCCCAGGGTGACCCTTTTTAAAGACAGTGTTTGCCCTGCTCGAGTCACATGGGACTTCATTTGACTGACACGACTCTTCAAGTATCATGGAGAATGGCTTGGCAACTACATCAGCCAATATTCCTTGTAAGGGAAGTGCTCCAGTCCCTGTTTCACCTTTGTTGCCCTCCACTGGACTCACTGCAGTACCTCTATGTCTCTCTATGTCCTCTCTTGAGGAGCTCAGAACTGGACATAACATTCCAGATGCAGCCTCGCTAGGGCTGACTGGAGGGGTAGAATCACCTTCCTTGACCTCCTGGCAATGCTCTTCCTAAAGCAGCCTAGGACACCATTGGCCTTATTGGCCACAAGGACACACTGCTGGCTCATGGACAGCTTGTTGTCCACCAGGACCTCCAGGTCCTTCTCCACAGAAGTAGGTTGGCCTCCAGTCTGTAGTGGTAAATGGAGTTATTCCTCCCCAGAGGCAGGGCCCCGGTTTTCTTTTTGTTGAATTTCAGACAGATTTTCTCTGTCCGTCTCTCAAGCCTGCTGAGGTCCTTTCCAAGGGCTGCACAGCACCCTGGGGGATTGGCCACTCCTCCCAGCTTTGTGTCATCAGTGAACTTACTGAGGTGACATCTGTCCTTTTCATCCAAGTCACTGATGAACAAGGTAAATACTGGCCCCAGTACTGAGCTCTGGGCATCACCACTAGTGACAGTACAGTTGTGCCACTGATCACAACCCTCTGGCATTTGCCATCCAGCCAGGTCTGAATCATGAAATCATTTAAGTTGGAAAACCCCCTTAGGGTCAGCAAGTCTAACCATTAACTCAGCACAGCTAAGTCTACCCCCTAAACCACGTCCCTGAGCACACAGCCCTGGCAGTACAGCAGCCCCATCAGCTGAGACACACAGCTCATTAGCCCAGGTGGAATGCCTGGCTAGCATCTTTGACTGTTTCCTGGAGCTCAGAATGTTTCTTTGCTAAGTTTTGCTGTGCTTCACAGAGGTGCCAGCTTGCTGAGACCTAGCATGAGACCCATCACAGAGTGCTGCACTGTGCAATGCAGGCACACATGTGCCTACATCCTTAGATGTTGTCATGGCACGGGTAAAACAGAGTCTGAGCTGGGGCAAAAGGTCTCAGGGACCTTCACTCACCCATGGTGAACATCCAAGCCACATCCCAGCTTAGAGGAGCCCTGAATATCAGTAATCTGTCCCTGGCTGACTTGAGTCAGTTGGTAACTGAGTCTGGTGGCCTCCCTTTCACAACATCCTACTTCCCCTCCATCAGCTGCTGGAGGCACTGCACAGAGAGAGCCACAAAGTTCCATTGCCAAAAGTTCTCTGTGTAAAAGCAAAAGACTCTATTTCTCAGCCTCAAGTTGCTCAGTAAAACAGATTGAATGGAGGGCAGAATCTGTCCCTAAAACACGTGGTTATTTCCTCATCATCTGAACTAAATATGGAGGCAGACAGATTTACATGAGACTGAATTTGAAAAAGGGATAAAATGTTGTTGTCATCTAGTTCTACTGCCTACAAAACAGATGAGAGATTTTGTTTTGTGTTTCTCCTGTGACACTCTGCAAGACACAGCAAATGTACTGGATTTGTTTAAAAGTTGCAAATGTGTGATTTGGAAGTATCTTCTAAAACTCTTTTTTAAAAAAGGGGATCCCATCTCACAACTAGCCTTTGCAGTGTGCTCTTGGGCACCTTTCTTGGAATTGTGCTGTCACTGCATTTGATTTGCTGTCTGCATGTGATGTTATGTGCCATATTGTCACAACTTAGGAAGAAGCAGTAAATTGAAGTCGAGTCCTCATTGGAATGAAACTCCCATTTTAAGGAGAAATTCAGATCTATTCAGTTTGACCTTGGAACTTGAATTAAATCTTTAGAAACTCAACTTTCTCAAGGGAAGTATGAGGTTTGTATGAGACTGGATATATTAAAAGCTTGTACAGCTCTGGTATAGTGCACGTGCCGGGATGGTTAATTTTTAATTTAGAGGACAATGAGAAAATCAAAGGGTTCCACCTGAACTAATTTTCACAGAGCTAATTTGTTATACTCAAAGCTGGTTTATAAGCATTTAACAATCCATTAAAAGCAGTATTAAAAGCTCAGTTGTGATTTTTACTGAAACATTTTTGTATGTTTAACCTGATTTCTGAATGGATTTTTTATAGTTTGGGGTGGTATCATAAAAATGCACATAAGTCTAGGCTGGATTCCAATTTTGTATTGTAATAAGCAGAATTTTATGTATGGGTCTGTATGCACATTCAACAAATCATTCAGAAAGAAAAATCAAGTGGATGTGGTTATTGAAGATGAGGATGGCATTTACCTGCTTGAAATTTGATGCATATAATACATAAGGAGTTGTCCTTGCTTCAGTCATAAAACTAATCCATTTAGATTGTCACGTCAGGGAGTTGGGCACAATAGGTTTCTGCAAGACTGCAGCATGTCACCACCCTGAGCAGCAGAGCAGCACTCACAGGGGAAAGCAAAGCCAGGACACTTTCTCCTGTCCTGCCTGCACCAGGGCGCTAAATCCTCTCTCAGGACTGGGAAAGTGCACTTGCCCTGCTCCCACACAGAGAGGCAAACCCTGAGATTTCCACCATGGCCAAACGTTTTTCTCCTGCTCTCTATCATTGCTGAGTAAATGCTGACTTATCTTCATTAAATCTGCATGCAGCAAATCAATAAGAAGTTGGGGGGCTTGTTTGTAGAAGTATCGGAATCATTTTGGCATGCTGTTAACATGTTGATGACTCATTTTAGTGTGAATTCAGGAGTTGCCAGGAAATATCACTAAGGCTATCTAAGTCTGGCTAATGCAGAAATTATAGGTACACTGCAACCCATGTGTCAGAGTAAAAGAGAAGGAAAATAAAAATCTCCCCGTGCTTACAATTCCTTGAATTGCAGTAAGACATGGGGCTTTAGGCTTAACTGCATTTTATGCCTGTGCTTTTCTAGAGGAAAAAAATGGACCAGTGTATCTTTCTCACAGTAAGGAATGTGGAAGTTTAACCCCAAAAGTTCCTCCAATTCTCCAAAGTAGCAGATGTACCATTTGTAATGTGTGATGCTCTGTGAGTGCTGCATTTTTGTGCCCTGGAGTGTAGGAATATGACAAGGAGAGAAGATACCCACAAGGAATGAGGAGGCGGAACAAGATAGAAGTGGATGTGTTCGGTGCAGGATGCACAGTGCATGGTTTAACAAGCTGGGATAAGTTACACAGTATGGCCAGCCTGGAAAAACACTTCCTAGAAGCATTTTGTTGGGCACTTTCTCTCTTTTTTTTTTTATTTTCTTTGGGCCTAATGAAAGGTAGATTATGAATTTCTCTACTAATCTGCAGAAAAACACTATTTTCACCAGCATCAGTGGCCATAGATCATCAGCTCCATAATTCATAGAAACATAACATGGCTTAGGATAGAAAGGACCTTAAATATCTAGTTCCAGTCCCCTGCCATGGGCAGGGACACCTTCCAGTAGACCATGTTGCTCAAAGCCCTACCCAATCTGGCCCTGAATCCCCTTCCAGGGATGGGGAGTCCACAGCATCTTTAGGCAAAATGTTCCATATCATCACCACCCTTTCAGTGACAAATTTCTTCCTATCATAATTCAAACCTTCTTCTCACATTATTGCCTCTCCTGAGCATGGAAGGAGTTCAGCATTGGCAGCCCCTCTCCCTTGGATGTTCAAGACCATCTGTGCATGCTAATTGCAGTAGTGACTTTCTTATGTGGATTTTCCAACAGGCTCAAAGATAAAGCATCAGAAGGGTGATACTGAACCAAGGACCCAAGAGCTGAAGTCTCTGAATACCCTCTAACTAAGCTATACTCCTGAGTTGTTTCCCTCTTAATGGAATGATAGAATATAGACAAATGTGCAACTTAACATATGTGGAGTACTCTGGGACAAAGGAATTGCTGTTTGAGACTTTGGAAGTTCACAATTATAGCCATAGAACCAAAGTATTTCTAAAGGTCAACAGAACTCCAGTAATTTATGCAACTCTCTTCTGAGAAGTTATTATTATATGATCATTTTCATATGTAATTACCTTTTTCCTTTTTGCTGATTCACCTCTTAAACCCTTCATGCCTGTGATTGAGAAGCATCACCTTGCACATAGGGAGGAAGAAAAGATATAATCAAAATATATTTCTGATCTATAAGTCTGATCTTTTAGTCAATAGAGGCAGTTTCTGATCTTTGTCACTTGCAGAGGGAGAGGGAAATTTCACTGAAACAACCAGTGATGTTTTTTGATGGGAGAAAAGTCAGAAGGGGGTGGGGTAGGACACTGTGAGTAGGAGCCTTTGTTCAGTGAAACAAATGTTAACACCAGAATACAGATAAAACTTTATGTATTATTAAAGAATACATTTTGCTGTTGGAAAAATGTAATGCAACCTGGAATCATTTATTCAAACTGGTAATTCTTTTCATGTTGTCACATTACAAAAAAGTCTTGATGTGTCTTGTGTCTGACTGAAAATATAAAACACTGTGGTAAAGGCAACTAATAAGAAGGACTATATTTTCTTTAGCCTTAACACCAATGCAGAAAGACATTACCAGAAAAAAAAAATAAAAGGGAAAAAGCCGC
Source organism: Zonotrichia leucophrys gambelii (assembly GCF_028769735.1). NCBI lineage: Eukaryota > Metazoa > Chordata > Aves > Passeriformes > Passerellidae > Zonotrichia > Zonotrichia leucophrys. The sequence goes on along the minus strand of NC_088172.1, from coordinate 2,946,113 downwards.
ACATAAATTGATGGGAAAGGAGAAGGGGGGGAAAAAAAGCAAAGATATTCTGATAGGTCATTTTTTTTTCAATACATGAGCATTTAGTCTACAGTAATCTACCAGGACTGTCAAATTTGATTGAAAGATAATGCAAGATTTTTTTTCTTGACACAATTTATAGCATGTATCCATTAGGAATAATTATGGTTGCATGATTTTGCTAGCTGTTATCTCTACAAGTGTTACTAATGGTTTTATCAATTACTCCCTGTCCAATAACTGCATGGTTGTAACCTAATTTAAAGACACTCTATCACCAGGCTGATTTGTGTAGTAGTAAATGACAGCATTTGAGACACCAGCCAAACGACTCACTTCAGTGACTTAGTTAGTCTCTAATAATTAACAATTAGTAGGTACCTAGGAAAAGCTCAAGAGACTAGAGCTCCCATGCTTCCCTTTCTTATCTACATACAAGAAGTTACCAAGATGATCTCCTGTAAACAGAAACCTTTAAATAAATTCTCCTTCTGTGGCTGATAAAAATGTGCTTTAATAAAGGTGAAGAGCTGAGGAATAAAACAGAGCTGAACTTTAGGATCCATGGTTGTAAGACATAGTGACAACCTAAGGAGGAGATACAGGATTATACTTTGTGGTTTTGCTGTTAGTGCTATAGTTCAAAAGCAAAGCCAGTGTGCTAAAAGGGGAATAGTGCTGGCAAAATTGTGCTATTTCCTTGAACTTTAGAGCAAAAATGCTGGATGTGCAGAAAGGAGCACTTCATTACAGATCATTAGTGAGGTTTTATGTACAGCTCAGAAAGGTATTGCCTGCTCAGAAAAGACTGGAAAGAAGTCTATTTTAAATGAGTGTAAAAGATGGTATTCCTCCAAGGATGTTATCTCTGAGGATTTTAAAGAAATTTTCCATTAAAAAATCTCTCTTCTTAAATAAGACTTTGAAGTTTAAAGCAGGATCTTGTACTCTGCAAGAAACTATTTCTATGTAGGCACAAAGATATTTAAAATCACAGTGAGTGTACAGGGGTTGAGGTTTTTACAGTGCACAGTCCTTTGCACAGTCCATTAGTATATATGAATCTAGCTTGATGGGCAAAATTGCCCAGAATAATTCATCATTTGGGTTATTGTGTCAGATCTTAGTACATCATCTCTTTCAGATTATCCAAGATCCCAACATAACAATTTTTCCCTAGGAGCCTTGAGGGTTGTATGTTTATAAAATGCTGCACTTTACCCACTCAACAGTCTGATGACATTTCCAGCCTTACATGCAAAACCAATATCTGCTCTGAAGCTTGCACATCCTTCGTAGGAACATAGGAGCTGCCACACTGGATTAGATCAGTGATCCATCTAGCATGGTCCCTGTCTCTGACAGATGCCAAATCCCAGCTGCTTTAGAGGAAGGTGTGAGAAACCTCATCAGAAAAAATCTCTGGAAGCACCTGCCTGTAAAGGGAGTTGCTTCTTAAGCCCTTAGTAAGTGACTGGTTTATGCCCTAAAGCATGGCTGCATATATGCTTTCAAAATTACAGGGTTTTTGTTATAATTACAGGAGCTGTCACTATCCTTATAATATTTGTATTACATTCTTGATCTCAAGGCTGTGTCTGGATTCCACTGCACAGTCCCCCTTGCCTGATCATTATCCAGGTTGAGGGCTGACCCAGACAGGCTGCAGTTTGCTTTTAGGCAATGCGGTCAAGTTTCTTTCTCCTGGGATGCAAGACCTGCCCAGAGATGGGGAAGATAAAGAATGTCTAGTTCCCAACCTGACATGGGCTCTCAGATCACACAGTTTAAAATAGTCACAGAAACCAAGCTGCCATTAATTAATTCAGTTGGGTTGGTTTGGTTATTTTTTTAAGTCTTTTCTGTTGCATTTAAATTTTCTTTCTTATTCGTTGACCCCATGCTTAGAATTCATAGAAACAGTAAGCATCCAGCCTCTGTTTTTCCCACTAAATATTTTTTATCTTTATTGCTCTTACCATTTTCTGTTTTTCACCCACAGTCTAAAGCAAGACATCTCCCTCCTCTTTTCTTTTTTCTTTTCTTAATTTATATTCATTCATCTAAGCATTTCATTCCCATTTTAGAAGCTCTTTATTTTCTCAGATGCACTACAGAGTATGCTGAGTGTAATATTCATTTATCTAATGTCATGAAAATAATTTTAGTTCTGTTCTCTGCCTCCGAATGTATCCATAATGTAAATATTATTTAATAATGTTAAATGACAAAACTCATGCCTCTGATTTTAGCTTAATCTGATGACAATATTCATCAGAAAGCAGAGCATTTGTCCATTCAGTGAGCTGATAAAATAGTCTCAAGTCTGGGTTGCCAAAGACAGAGATGGTCTTCAAAATGTAGTTTTAACCTCACCCACCCTTCCTGGTTCATCTGCATATTCTTTTGAAAACCACTCATTGAGTATCTGTAGCCCAAATGATGTCATCAGGCACAGCATGCAGCCACTACAAGTGGGACAATTATAATTTTTGTAGCTGATTAATCATCATGAAAAAGTAACAGTCAATTGACTCAATCATACATCCATGGTGATTAATCACACTTCACTTGTGTTTTTTACAAGTATTTTACCGACAGTGCAGATGTTGGATGATTTTTCTCCTTGAGCCTTTTCCTTGGTCACAGATGTTAAGTAATCACCTTGTCCTGATACTTGACTTACCTAATTTTTTCTTCTTCAGGCCCTTAAAAACAAATGTGTTTCTTATATAGAAAGAAAATGTTAAACTAGTTATTAATTTTTTTACAGGTCAATCAATATCTGAAATCAGCACAATTGTCATTTGTAGTCATAGGTGTTTTCAACAAGCACATTTCTCTTAAATCTATTCTCTGTTATGTATGACAGCAGGAGTATTCATAAAACCCTGATAGCAGCAGGTAGCAGAGTCCATCTTATTTTTAGACCACAGTTAGAGCTTCTAATCCAAGTGTATGAAAAGTCTCACTTGATTGTAACTAATTGGCATCCAGGCACACAAACAAGCAAACAAGAATCCTGTGACACCAAAATATTGAGTTTCAGAGATACTGGCTGGTAGAATTTAGTCTTAACCTTGGTTAGAAAGGTAAGGGAAATTGCTGAAGTGCCTCAGCAGATGAAAGTGATACACACAGCTAAAACCCTGCTAATGATATTTTCTATGGAATTACATCTGTACTGATGAAGCTATGAGAATTTACAACCACTGTCTCTCTTATAACCATTATATTCTATTGGGACATGTCTCATGTGCATATAGAGAGATGATTTTGTTTTAGGGCGTGCAAGTCAATTTCTAGGTGATTTTCAAAGATTTATTTCGGAGGACCCCTTATAGATAAAATCAATATATTTCCCAGGCTGCTTTCAATACTGCAAATGGAAATGTGTAGGGCAAATAAGTTGTATACCTCAAACAATGGGAGCCTCAGTGACTCTAACCATGTTTCATCCTTCAGAAAAAGGCAAAGATCCTCATTCTATTTAGAAAAAGTATCGTACCAACCTCTTTTCCCAGCCTTAGATCACTGCTAAGATCAATGCATATACTGGAAATTGCTTCCACGAAAAGATGACACAGCTGCATTGAATTCTGTGCTAGACCCCAGCCTTGATACTGTTAATAAAGAGCCTAAGGTTGGGTATAATTGTTAATACACTAATTCTAAAAATCCACTCAAATGTCACTTATAATCAGGATTTTCTACTGTGCTAGGACCCCTGGGGAAACCTTTGAAGCTGTGAATGGTGTACACGATGACAGGGATGAACATAAGAAGGTAGAAGGCCACCGATGTTGTTTAGCTTAGTTGTATAAAACTATCACGTATATAGAAGCTTAGAAATACTGGCAGCTAGGAAGATGGGAAAGCAAAGTGTGAGATGGAGGAAACACACAGATCCAGAAGGAAAAGCTTTACACTAAACCCAGTTATATCAAAGCATTAGGGGGAGGGATGAAGAAACTGTATGGCTTGTAATTTACAGCAGAAGTACTAAGGCAGAAAAGACATTATAAAAGCATTTCATCAAGAAGACATCCATGACAGAAAACTATTTAAAACAATAAATCAAAAAAAATTAGTCATTTTATTAGCAGTAGAGATGAACTTTACAGCAGATGTGAAAAAGTGGGATGGCTGTGAAACCTTGAAAAGTAAAATGAGAATAACAGAGTAAATTAATATGCAATATCAAAAAAACCTTTGAATGTAAATCAGTGATTATAAATTAATTGGCTCTTAATTTTATTAGAGCTGCACACACATTGTCTTGTTTTATCATATCTTTGATATTATTGCGTAACATTATTATTATTATTATTAATGCATAACATTTTGAAATGTAATTTTGTTTACTTCCTCTCAGTTCTTGTTTCACTTTATTTATGATTGCTTCTTAGGCTGGTGTGAAGTGAATGCATCTCCCTCAATAATGAAGTACAGAAGAGTTGGACAGACTTCTCAGAGTCACAAGGCCTGCTGTAAAAAAATCCCTCATGAGTCTTTTACAGCCATAAGTAGCCTGGCACAGGTAATAGCTCTACCGCTATGGGAATTTTGGCTGGAAATATTTTTTAAAGCTCCTGAGAAAAAGAAGGTGTCAGGATATATGTGTGGTGGTGCTAGAAACCGTTGTTTTCATCAAGGGTACGTTTTCTCAGTTTTTGTTTGGACTAACTGACTGCCACAGATAATAGCTGATTCCTACCCATACAATCACAGAATGTTCTGGGTTGGAAAGGGCCACAAAGACCCTCTAGCCCAAGCCCCTGCTGTGGACAGGGACCTTTCACTAGACCAGGTCACTTAGAGCTCTATCCAACCTGACCTTAAACATTTCCAGGAATGAGGCATCCACAACGTCTCTGGATAACCTGTTCCATTGCCTCACCACCCTCACAGAAAAGACATTTTTCCTAATATCTAATCTAAACCTACTCTCTTTCAATTTGAAGGTCCTGTCACTACATGCCCCTGTAAATAGTCTCTCCCCCTCTTTCTTGTAGGTGCTGGAAGGACAACACAGAGTTTCTAACTCTTCCAATACTGTTGAATTTGAGGTGTAAGTTGCTCATTATTCCATTGCATGGACTTCTGCAGAGAGAACACGACCTGGGTTATGAGCTTCTCTCCCAAGATTTTTTTTTAGTTTGAGTGCAGATCACATAGGAGATTTCAAACAATTTAATTGATGGCAGAATATGGGAACAGCAAAGAGAGAGATAAACTGATGCTGGAATAACAATTGGATGAGGAAGAGGAATTTTCCCACTGTACAAAACTGCATGAAGAAAAAAAGAGAGGAGATGAAGAAAAGCCAGGAGAATTGAGGTGGGACTTGTGAGGACAGAAGATTAGGATAAGAATAAGATACTCAGAGAGTGGCAAAAGACTTTTTCTGAGGTCAAAATGCAAATGAGGTTTTCTGGATGTCCCTGCCCCTCTAGTCTTGGTGAGTATGTAGCTGTGAAACTCACTGCCAGTGTGACCAGTGCCCTTGTAGGATCAACGCTCTACTGACCCAGGCCATGGTCAGGGGCAATCCTTCAGCTCACAAAGTCAAGAGGGTCTGAGCAGAGGGTCACTTTACAGCCCTCTAGACATCAGCACAATACCAGGGAATGAGATGTAGACTGAAAGGGGAGCAGGATTCAGTTTGTGTCTAAGCAAAAAAACAGGAGAAATTTATGCAAGTAAATACAATCTTTCCAGAACCAAGTAAAACTTAATTAACTCCACTTTCTAGGTATGTCTTGTAACTTTGGTGCAGCTGTTTACATGCCTGAGGAGCCAGCCTGGAGCCTGGACCCCTGAGACTGTGTGAGAGACCCCAGCCCACCTTGTAAGGAGGTGAATGAATCAGCAGGGCCCAGGCAGCCTGTGCAGCAACAGCCTCTTGGTTAAAATTCTCACGTCGATGCAGACTGTTTTCGCTTTCAGCAGAACAGCATTTTCCAAAAATGTGCTGATCAGCTCTAATTATCAAGGTTACAAACTGAATCACTCAAAAGGTAAGAAATGCCAGAATCTGTGCTGCCTGGGTAACCTTGCTGCTCACATGCACACCCCTTGCACATGCCTTATGATATAGTCTATAATTATCTGATTGCTTGTTATTTTTGCCCCTGTATCATTGGAGGCATGGGATGCACCTGCAGCAGGGATGAATCAGAGTTAAGTAGTGAAGGTGGTTGCTCTCCTTAGACATCCTGTTTTGGTTGGTGTAAAGACGTGTAGGCTGAAGACGGTGGGGAAAGAAAGTTTAAGGCACAAATTTTGGCAAAAAATGCCGATCAGAAGACCTAACTCTAGACAAACCTCCACCACAGGATTCCTCCAAGGTTCTGGTCAAATCACTTAAGCTAAATATTGGGCAAGTGATTCTTCAGAGGAGACCCAAGCTTCTCTGAAAAGCAATGCCTCAGAAGGAGATGAAGAAGATTTATGAAGCCGAGGAATACCACCTTTATTTTGTGCTTTCTGTGTACCTCAGTTTAGACCTTGGGTTTTGATTTACAGAGCTTTGGAGCAGTCACACCTGCAACCAAAATCAATAACAGGAGCTGTACTTTGACGGCATAAAGCATTGTACAGTGCAATGCTAACATCTCTGGGGGGAAAAGCATCCAAGCACAGATCCTAAACACTGCTAGCTGGAAACACAAAGCTAATGGAAAACCTGGACCTTCATGTCCTGTACCCTGACTCTCCACCTAGACAGTTCCAATAATAATCATACTCCTCACACACTAAGGACATAATGAAAATAAATATAATGTATACCTGAGAAGCATACAGACTGTAAAATAAAAAAGCCACAAGCAAATTAATAGCTTTGTCTTCAGAGCAGAAGAGGCAAGTGGTAACTAAGGCACAAAGCCAAGAAAAGCAATGAGGATGTGCCAGATAGCTAATAGCTCATTACACAGCACTGATGCACACTGTGCCCTGAAGGAGAAAGGGATCCCAGGGAAAAATAACAGTATCTTTTCATCTGACTGAAGATTGCATCAGAAGACATGGACAGAGAGAGGTGATGGCCAGTGTTTGATGACACAGTAAATCCAGTTTAAGGCTTCCTAGAACTGGGAAATAGGCACAGCACCACAATCAAAATGGTGGCTCAGTTTGAATTTTTTTCTGGGAAAACCAAAAAATTTTAACAAAATTTGGGGAATAGTCACAAATTTGAAGTACATAAACTCAGGCTTTAGGTTTCAATTATTATACTTTTGCGGAAGACAACAGCGGAAAGATAGGACTGGCACAGGCTTGGCACTGAGTGTTCCACTCAGTTTAACATTAACAGTGCTTGATTTGGAATTTGAAGTGCTTGGTGTGCATACATTGCAATGCTAATGCTTCTGAAGGGAAAACCCAACACAGATTCTAAACATTAGCTTGTCTTTGTCCACTTGATTTTGAAAATATAACAAATTTAACGGATCTTTCCTCTACTCTTCTGTCTGTTATATGGAGGCTGGGTAGGGTTGCTTGAAGCAATTTCCAACACAGAAACAGCCAAATTTTCCTACTTGCATCACTGTATTCAGCAGATAGCTTCAAATCCATTTTTACCCTACCTTTGAAACATTTTTATACTGAAAAATAGAATACAATATTCCAAAATAACTTCATTGTGCTACAAATTTAGTTAAATGATTACAATTCCCTAGTATAAGAAACTTTGAAAAGCTTGAAAGATAAAATTTTATTTTTCTTTGCTGATGGTTCTTTGCAGAAATGGTTTTCTTTTGTTCCTTCTGAACATGTCCATTATTCTGAATAATCCTTTGGATCAGAAGAAAACTTGAGTGTAAGGGATTTTTCAGAAAACACTTTTCTTTTGCAGATATCCAGACTTAGAGCAGAAAAATTCTGAAAACAACATTCATTGTTATTCTTGCTCAAAATCTTCAGGTTTCTCTTTTTGCCAAGTTCAAAATTTTCAACAACAAAAATTCGTTTTGAAGCCTGAAATACTTTTTTGTCATTTCTTTCCTCATTCAGTACAGAACTGCTCTGTGCCAAAGATGAATTAAATCTCCCCAAAGCCAAAACTTTGAGTCAGTTTTTAACCACATTGCACATTCAATCCCTGAAACAGCAATGAGAGAAACAGAACAGCATTTCAGTAGGCAGTTACCATCAGGACGTTGTGGCACACTCTAGTTTGTTGAAAAAATATAATATAATATCAAACTGAGGCAAAATCTGTTCAGTTCCTTGGCTGTATGAATTGCTGGATTAGACACTGCAGGAGGGAAGGAGGCTTCTCTAACTTGCTTCCCTTGTGCCTGTGAACCAGTACAAACTTAAACATAATTAGCTAAGCTTTATCTTTTTCCCCACTAAAGTAGCACCAATTTTGAGCTGCCAAAGGGTGTATCACAAGAAACAAGGTGGCCATTTGATCTTGCTGTAACACCGTAGTGCTCTTCAGATGAGACACAACTTAAATCTGCACCTACTCTACAGACTTTTCCACTGCCAAGCAGGCAACAGAAGCTTTCACACCAAGGAGACCCAGGCCCAGAGTGTTTTTCTTCATTAAATTCCAGAGGCATAAACTTATAATGCTTTTACTGCTCTTCCTAAACAGCACAAGCAGAGGGGACCCCTTGGCCAACAAAGCATGAAGCCCAAGCAGCACCCAGAAGGCTGCCAGTGGCTCCAGGGAAGCAGGGCAGGAGGACAAAGGCCATTCTCAGTGTGCAGGAAAAACAAGCTGGTCTCTGAAGAGCTAGAACACGTCCATCCTTGCTCCCAAAAACCCCTTCCCTTTTTCCTTCTGAGCACGTTGAGCCAAAGACCACCACACAGACATTTATTTTGAAAAATATCTTTGTAAATAGTGATCTGTATAGCAGTTTGCTCTCATGGTGTCATTGTTTTCAGTTTAAATCTTTATTTAGCTGAAAAGCATTTCAAAGCACTTGATGGTTGCACTGTTAAAGATCCTCCCACAACATGCTAGCATCATTCCTCTTCTAGATACAGGACTGTTCTCTCAAATAAATTGGTTTCTTGCAAAATATTTTCATACATGTTCAGCTAAAATAATATCCCAGTGGAGGAATTTATCAATTTCACATTGCTCATACACTCAAAATCAAGCACAAATGTTTTTAGAGTCTATAAAATATCCGTTTTGTGAAACTCTCTCACCAAAAATGGGGAAATGGGGCTCTGACAGTGAAATTTAAAGGCTTAATGTGCTCAGTACAAGTAATCAAGTTCAGGGACTGAAATGAAGGAAGTCACATGAAAAAAAGCATAAAGAATCTTGCAGATCATCATCATAAGTCCTTTCCAACTGAAATTTCTTTTCTATTCTATTCTATTCTATTCTATTCTATTCTATTCTATTCTATTCTATTCTATTCTATTCCATTCCATTCCATTCCATTCCATTCCATTCCACTCCATTTTGTCTTTCTATCAGAAAAATCTTCATGGAGAAGGTTCACAGAGGAATCTCAGATGTCAGTTAAGGAGGTTTCCTAGTTTACTTTTCATTGTCTCATGATCTGTACTATGAATTTTATTTGTACATCTTATATGCATTAAATTCTTATAATCAAGTGTTAATATGTGCCATAAATATGGATAAAGTCTTTTTTTCCTCCATTAGGTTTTTGGTTCTAGAAACTCAGCAAGAAAAAATTCAGAACTTTAAAAACTGACTCATTTACTGGCATTAATATTCCTTTGTATATATTTGGATTTATACTTTGTGTATTTCATTTTTGCTTTGTTGTTTTGCTGTGTTGGCTGGAAGGACTCTGCTAAAATTCACCTGCCATTCACTTTAATTTCTTGTGTTTAGGGCTGTACAACACTCCATGTAAAGTTAATCAATACAAGGATTTATGAAACATCGAAACAGAGCAGTCTAAAGGAGGAAATTATAGTCAGTTCCAGTTATTAAAGATTTCCTATACTAAATTTAGTATAAGAGAATCCTTATATATCTTCTTTTAGGGTATTTGTCAAGTGCATAGACTGAAGAAACAATTGTTGTTGGTTCCACTGCAATGTGTCTTTATTTGTTGCTTGCTATTTAATGCTAGCTGGAAGGAAGCAAACCATGTCATGTGGAGGTGAAATACTGATTCGATTTTAGTCACTAACCGCTCCTTCATTAATTTCTTCTGAAATTTTACCTGATGTGCAAAACTCTGTGCAATGGAAAAAGAAACAGCACATTTTATAAGATGAAAATAGGATGAAAGTATACATGACTCTGCATCCTTCCTATATTCAGCTGTCTCACATTGCAAGCTGCATTAGGTATATATATATATATACATATTCATACATATAGGCATCTACAGGCATTTATATCAGGTATATACAAAAGTAACAGCTTTGTATATAATTACCTCGTTTAAATGTAGGATTTATAGTCAAATACATTTGTTTCTTTCCAAGATTAACAAAACATTCGCTAATCTTGTTTACTTTCAATATTTTTCAAAGATTTTGCCTCTACTTTCATTTCTTCTATGACTAATCAGAATACTTTATACAGCAAATTTTATGAAGATGTTTGTGTCTCAGAACACTTTGATTACCTAAAACTTATTTTGGAGGAGTTGAAGATATTCACAGTTTTGGTTTTTGTACTTTATTTACAGACAAAAAAATGCTTATTGAAACAAAAAATAAAATGCCACTCACAAGATGAATTGTCCATCTACACGATATATATATATATGCGCATGCATATACATTATTTTTTCTGCACATATGCAAGCACACACACACACACACATGTAGTTTATAAAGTTTGGTTACCTGATAATATATTAGAAGTATTTATAACAAAATGCTCACCTATCACAATGTACTCAATCTGTGTCTTTTGTAAATCAACTTGTAAATAATATTTCATTATAAGAACATGCAGATCTCTTTAGAACTTTAAAAAAGGAAATTATCTGAATGTGTCAGTGCAAGTTGAGTTACTTGGCTAACTTGTCTATTTCTGTATGCACTGACCTGAAGTTAAAGCACTTCATTTTTTGTTCTCTCAAAGTTTAATCTGAAATCTCAGTGAGTTACTCGTTTTGCTTTTGTGAACAACTTCTCAGACCAAAAATTATTGTCTGCCTTCTATTGTTTCTCTCTCCGTTGCCTAGCATGTCTCTGGTACTCCACAACACTTTAGTAAGTGAGTAACTACTGAGTTATTCACAATTTAAAATAATTTCTTACGAAGTTCTGATTTGCAGGAAGCTCCTCTTGCCTCTTGTCCTTCCTTCTTACAAATGGGAATATAATGGGACCTGTAAAGAGAAAATAATAAATCATAAAAAACTAATTTCATTGACCTACAGACCACACAAAAAACTAGCTTATGCAAAAGGCAGAGTGCTAAAATGATATGTTTTCTTTTCAACATGACAGCACTGTACACCATTATTTTTAACAAAATGTTTAATGATGCTGAATAGGATAACAAACCACAAACAGGAAAACAAGATCTGGTTCAGTTTTTGTTGTCACTTGTTTCTATCAGACACTGGTCAGCAGGCAAAAGGCAAGTTTTCAATTGTTCCAGTTTGTTCACGTTATTACTACCCTTGTTCCTCCAAATGATTCTTTGTATACAAGAAGATTCTTTGGAAACAATTGTCAATTGCATTGTGGAGATCAATTTGTACACAAAATAGCAAAACAGACATTTTATCATTGCACATTCCATATGCAATTCATATATATTTACAAGTGGTGATGGTCTCCTGTTAATTGCACAAAACAGCTTAAGATAATAAAATATTTACTGTAGCCAAAGCTGGATTGCTTGTGAAAAGGAGTAATTTTGGGGTCAAGAAAAAATCTTTCTGCTTCAGTCCTCAATGAAAAAAAAAAGTGCCATCTTTTTATCTTGCTAGATTTCTACTTTCAAATCTTTATATTTCCTCTTGGGACATATGATAGGGGAACCAGAAATAAAGAAAACAACAATAAAAAGAAAAATATTATATAGTGAACATTATCAGAGAGTGAAACTGCAGAATAAATTGCATTGAAATCTGTTTCTGGTGACACAAGAAATAATCTGAGAAGTACTTAAAAGCATTAATAGGGATGAGACCCTGTCTTTACAGCTGGATAGGATCAGGCTCCATTTTGGGCTCACTCAGTATGTGCTGTAAGTATTCAATGCCAATATTCAAGACACAATCCTGTAATGTCATTACAAGGTCCCATCACAGTCACTTGTACATTTCCTTTGGCACAGCAGATTTTTTTTTGATGGGGGACAGGGTCAACAGTCAAGAAATCCCTGCCCTCTAATAAGACAGCAGGAGAAGAAAAACACTTGCTAAGCACTTCAGCTGTTCTCAGATTCATAAAAAACATCATGTTGTGGAGATGATAATGTTTCTTTTTCCTGTTGGTCAGTTGCTGGGAAACCTTTGGGAATTTTCTGGGTAAAAGCTCCAGAATCTCTGAGGCGCTTCTTTCACTCACCTTGGCACAGGAGCTGTGGCAGAACTTCTAGTGCCAGAGACACCATCACAGGCAACATTTCCCATTATGCTGGAGGGTGGGACAGGAGCAGCAGTCCTCTCCCCGACATTAAAACTACTAAGAACAATAAGGAAGCTCTTCAGGTCTTCAGAATGCTGATGGAAATCACAAAAAGCCTGACAATGTAGACACTGATGCCCCTAAGAATGGGAAGAAATTTGGGACCAGAGGAGACAAGGCATCTGAATTATTCAAATTGGAAGTTGGGTTTCGATTTGTGCTCACGCTCAAACCTGCATCCCCTGGGAATCAAGATAGCACATTTCAGTTTGTGCGTTATGCTAACAAAATCTCCCAGTTCTGCTCTTTCTCTAGTTTTGCACCTTTCACACTGCAGGAGAGTCTTTTTATCAATCTTAGTCTGTATCCCAACCTTCTTGCGTAAAGGTTAAAAAGAATGTATTGATTATACTGTGAAGTGTGCCAATGACATTTCTAAGGTTGTGTCGTACAAATCTATAGATAGCTAGGGAGTGTTCATGCTTGATCAAGTTCTTGTTATTACTGGGAGAAGCTCAAACCTTAACAGATGAAAGATGTTTTTCAAATTACTTAGCTCTGTAAAATATTTTTCCTGATTCAGAGCATTTTAACTTCCCCTTGTTCTTAATGTGCAACAAATCACAGAGTCTACAGAAAGGAACTGTGATGAAATCCTGGTTATGGGAGATCTGTCACTAGCTTCAAAGTGGTCAGTATTTCACTTCAGGTTCTTGATATAAACAAGGAATATAAATCTTCGTTTCTAAGCAAACATTGATCAAGGCAGTTGTGTCAGGTCTGCTCCTGGGCCTTTTCTCTGCCTGTTTTGCAGCTGTCACATCACCCCTGAAGCTATTGTCCTCTCTGCTTCTGCAATGGGACAAGGAATTCTGGAGGTTAGCACCGTGCTGCTGTCTTACTGGGCATTAGTAGGTCCAGGAAAAGTAGCATTGGTGAAGCTTGGCTTCTCATGGATTTGCATGCTATGGTCAGACCTTTCAGTGCCTCTCTGTGGAGGAGCTGTGACTGAAGCTTTTCATGCCACTGAGGCATCACAGCACTTCTCCTCCCAGGCAAGATCTCCCATTTGACAAGGATTTCACTGCATTTGAAATTTTTCCCTCAGGTTGACAGAAGAAGGTCTCCCCTCTCCCAGCAATCTATTTTTGTGAACTTTTTAGGAATCTTATGAGTATTAAAACTGCCAGACAGCTGAAAATCTTCTATAAAACTTGTCTGGTCAGATAGATACATGTACAGAGACTGGCAGACATAAACACTTAAGACTTGCTTCTGTAGAAAGACAAGTAACAGAGATTTAGACTTTTAGCACATTGTGACAGGATTCCTCAGCAGGCTTTAGTCACAGGAGCTCAGAAAATTTCATCAGCCCTATCCACCCTGGAACAGCTCTGTTTCAGGTTTTTGTTGCTGTTACGAGTCATTCTGAAGCCTACTGACAAAAGGAGAGAAAAAATGCAATAACCCTTCAAGGGAATAAACAAATCAACCTTCGAGTCTCAAATGAGTGCTGAGACACAGGTCTCAGGGCTGACACTTGAGCTCCAGAGTTTAAAATCTGCTTTGCCTGTGTGTCAGCCGTGGCTGTGAATACCGAGAGGCGGAATGGCTTTCTTGCCGTCAGGAGCTGCGTACGAGAGCGGCTCAGTTCATGAGTCATTGGCTAAGCAGATGTCAGAAAGCATGATATCTAAAGTTGATTTCTGATGGAAATGTCAAAGGAGGTGTCTCTAATGCTGAAGTCACTTCTCGGTGATGGCTTGCTACTGGTTCATAACTGCTTTCTGCTCTGCTTCCATCTACCATGAAAGTGGCCGTGGAGCTACCTTGCATCTGTGCTCAGACAGAGCTAGACAAGATCCTGTTAAAGGAACTGGATAAGCCAGTCACCTAGCCAAAACTGATGGCACACTTAGTGTACTGGAACTATCCATATTGCTATTCCTTCTTCATGGGATAAATATAAAAGTTTGGAAATACAGAGTATGCTTTACATATAGGAAGGATTTGTGATTCTCTTCCTAGCAGTGATTCTCTCAAAAAAAAATGAGGTTACAGATATAAATTTGGCCTTATTCCCACATCCCCATCTCAAAATATGATGTCACAGAGTCAAGTTCACTAAGAGCCTGCTATTAGTGAGGTGTACACCAAGCTCTGATCCCAGACAAGAAGATATCTGCAAGATTTTCATATAAAGGAAGTGGTTTTTTTTCCCATTTATTCAATCTTCTGGTCTTTTGTTGCCTAGTTTTAATTATTTTCTATCAGGTAACTAGGTACTACCACTAAAATATCTCAATCAGTTCAAGTAGTAGTAGTAGTAGTAGTAGTAGTAGTAGTAGTAGTAGTAGTAGTAATAATAATAATAATAATAATAATAATAATAATAATAATAATAATAATGCTGTGGTTTGATTTCATGCCTGTAGTTTGGAGATCTTGAAACACTTCATAAAATAAGATTATTATCATCTTCTTTTTATACTTTTGGAGACCAAAGCTTAGACAGAAACTCTTTCAAGCTAGTCTGCAGAGGTAAGAATGCAACTAAATTTTCTTTTATCCTCATTCCCCACACCATCCTAATTCCATAAAATATTGGCAAGTTATATGACAAAACATACATAGATCACATGTTCAAATATAGAAGGCAGGAGTAAACAAGCTGAAAGAATTGAGAAATGTTTCTCAGTAAATGATATGTCACATGCTAGGATCTGTGTCAGCTCTACTAGACTATTTTCTCAGCTGTCCACACAAATTTCCGTAGCTTGAGATCTTTCACATTTCTCTGTATTCAGATTCCTTTTTAAAAATTCACATATTTTTATCTGTTCTATCTAGAATTTAATACTGTGGAGTTTTTCCTCTTTCTGAATTTATCAGTTCATCACCTCTGAAAACAGCCACACTTGTGGTATAGTTATCACTTCATCTTGCAGAATGTGCAAAATGCAGACTTTGCTAGGTCCCTCATCAACTTATTCCCTACGGTCCAGAATTTTATTTTTTTTAAATTGTTTCAGGTTTTTATTCAAATAAGTTTATACATTTACCAGTATTTTTCCAAGCTTCATGACTCTCCCACAGAGACTAAACTTCATACACTTGATGTTCTTAGAGCTATGTCCTTTCATCTTTCTAGAACAAAGCCATTTTGAAAATCTCTCAGGCTTTTTGTAGCTTTTGGTAATAAATCCAGGGGGATTTTTTTTTTTCTTCCCAGAGGCTCTCAGAGGGGTTTCAACTTGTATGAGGGTCTCACATGCATTGAACAAACTGTCCCTCCCCTCTCAGGGCTCACTTTACTGAGGCTCAGGCAACATCTTTAGCTTGTTTTAGGGGAATCCTTAGTTCAGTGCTGTGCAGGGCAGCTGCTTGGAGCTCAGTTCATGTGCTCATCAGGCATTGCTTCAGGATAAGAACTTCTGCATGAGGTCTCCTGGAGTTGTTAATTAGACAAATATTTTATTGCTTGCCTTCTTGTGAGGTAGCTGCATACCGAGGGATCAAGGTGGCCCACTGCTGGAGGAACAGCATTGTGATATTTAACATTCCCTGAAATGCTTTGAGGTAGATATATCCCTTGTTGCCTTTCTGCCCTCACTGGTTTAGGGTCCTTTAACCCAAGATTGTATAGACAACACAACCAGGAAACTGAAGATATTTTGCATTTTTACATCCGCTGATACTACATACAGGCATTTACATCCCTAGAAGGTACCTACCTCTGGCTTAAATGACAAGGGTATGTATTTGTGGGGTACACACACAAGTATGTAGTGAGATAATGAGGCCAGTGATTACTTTCAATACAAGTATGACTCAATATTCATGCCACAAAGTGGTGTTACCAGCACACCTATTCCTGATGACCTTCACCAATGTGGCTTCTCTGTTCTGTTTTACTGATTTTGTAACTCCTTTTTATTTTTCTACAAAATGGACTTAAAGGAAGATTCAAAATATGCAAAGTCTGAATTCTAACATCTACAGAGTTCAGGTCTGCATTTTGGTTGCATGAGCTGTTTGTGGTCCTGTGTGCTGAGTTGTTCAGTTAACTGCTTGCCTTTGCCCCATTAGTCTTCTTTTAATCTTGATTTATTTATGACTAGCTTAGTGCTCAATATCATGCAGCATTTATTGTGTTAAAGACTGAATTTAGAATAGGTATATCATTATGGCCCAAAAATGGCTGGATCCCTCAAGAGGATGTCATTGGCAATATTAAGACTTTGCTTTATGCAAGAAATAATTGAACTTGACGAAGTCCACTGGGGAGTTTGGGTTTGAAGTGACCATTAAAGGTTATCTAATCCAAAACCCTACAATAAGCAGGGACATATTCAACTGGATCAGGTTGCTCAGAGCCTTGACAACCTGACCTTCAGCATATTCAGACAGATACCCTTCAGGGGTATCTATCTTTTTTCTGGGCATCCTGCTCCAGTGGTTCACCACTGAGTAAAAACTTCCTTCCTCATATCTAATCTAAACCAACCTCCTTTTAGTTTAAAGACATTATCCCTTGTCCTACCACAACAGGCTCTGATAAAAAGTTTGACCTCATCTTTCTTATGAGCCACTTTTAGGTACTGAATGGCAGCAATATTGTCCTCCTGGAGCCTTCCCTTCTACCGGGTGAAAAATCCCAACTCCCTCAGCCTTTCCTCACAGGAAAGGCATTCCATCCCCCTGTCATTTTTGGGCCCCTCTTCTGGACTCACTCAGGCCAAGCTTAATTAGGTGCAAATCTGGGTCTAAAGTCTATCTGCTTTCAAAATCTCTGCATAAGTTTAATAATGCATGTATAAGCTTTAAACCTCTTGGTACCTTACATGCTTTTAGCGTACAACCAGGTTCTATGTCTTCTAAACCAAAAGTGTGACAAGATTAACAAATATCTTTATCTAAAACTATATGTCATGGTAATAGAGGCCTTTTTGATAGAGTCTATTTTCAGGAAGTGAGTGATTTGAATGGTCATATGAATTCTATATATTTTTTTCCAGCTAAACTAAACATCTCTTGATATCCTGAGGAAAGCAGATGATTGGAAGGAGAATATGAGATTTAAATGAGCATGAAAAGGATGAAAGAGTGTGACTTTCTCTACACAAGTGTGTGAGTAATGTTTTAATCAGGGGAACATTTTTTTATAAGACCAAGTATTTAGTGTTGCTAATTATATCATTTCAAGTTTAGCCAGCAAGGTACAGATAAAGGGGAACCACAGTTATCTAAAAGTCTTTTTTTTTCTTCCCATCCCATCAAGTCCTAATCAATATCACAGATTCAGTACAAGAAAAAAAATAAGCTCCCAAAAAGAACACTGTAATTTCCCCAGAGGACTAAGGAAGGAGAAAGACTGCTGTGACTAAATGGCACTGATTATTAGGGGACCCCTCCAACACAGCTGCAATTTGGTCTTCATGCATGGTTAGGGGGAAAAAAAGCTGAGTCAGATAAATATTTTCCTAAAGTGTTAAGCATACAAAATCCCAGATCAGAAAAGGATATGATGGGCTGGAGCATTTTTTGCAGTGCAATGTATCTGACACATATCTAGGCCATTAATTAGAGAGAAACTCTTTCTATTACAGTTGATTATAGGGTCTGAAAATTAATATACTTTGGAAGTTGGAGGTGGAAAAGATCTGGTGAATTGTCAGCTTCTTGCCAACATGGTGCTTCTGAGCTAAAGGATGTAACTGATAATGGATAACCTTTTCTGGGTTCTATTCTTATTTTCCAAATTACAGATGAGGAATAGAAAATAAGACTTGAGATGACATTTGAGCCATGATTCTTAAAAAAAAAAAATTATTAAAGACAACAACTGTGTTGTGTGGGAAAGGTCATGATTTAATTGCAAGATTGTGAAATCAGGATGCTAAGCACTAGGAGAGACACATTCAGTTAAATGGTTCAATAGAATAAAAGACATTATTTTTCATTTTCTGTGTAAAATAACCTTTCAAAACTCTTGATGAAAAAAAAAACAAACCTGATTTACCTGAGTAAATTTGATTTTTTTAAGTGATAAATTGCATCTATAAGACTCTTCAGAAGAAGATTCCTCTTATTTAAATTAACTCTTGCAATATGAAGCCTTCAAAATCTGATCCAGAAATAGTTGCCTTATCTTGATTTTATCAGAATCAATTGCATAAAGAGAGACCAGTGAAACCCAAGTAATTTTAGCAACAGTAGCTGAAGTGAAATAACTGATTAGCATGTACAGGGCCATTGTCAACAAACATGCTATTATTCAAAAAGACAATGCTATACCTGTAATTATGAAAGAATAATATATTCTGAAGAAAGTAATACTTACTGTACTTCAAAATGAAGATAAAGGAAAAGTCCTCAAGATACTCTCTGCATTTAGGTAGCTTAAAAATGTAAATGGCTTATATAGTATTAACTTGGTCATTTACTGTAACTTATTGCAATGTATTTTTGTCTTCTAAAATTTATTTCAGACTTGTAGAAGCTGGATTGGCATCATATGGGACTGAGATCCTCAATTTATCCAAATTACATATATCTTGAAGGCAGTGCAATTTTCCATAAGCTATCCTGTCAGCATGTCTCAACCCTGACCTACTTATGGCAGCCCCAGAGAGGAGCACAATTTTCAGCCTCCATGTTCATCCAACCCTTGGCTGAGCTCCCCAATTCGTGTCCCTGAAGAAGAGGGAAGGGGAGCTGTTTGATCTGAACACCAAGTGTTGGACCACCAAGCCATGGCCCAGAGTTGTTTGCATTAACCAGCCAACACTTACTCACAGTTTCCTGCCGTGATGTCTGACATCAGTGTTGTCCCTTCAGCTATGATGATGATACGAAATCGCTGAGCTGTCTCACATTCTAACTCGTGAAAACTGTTGGCAAGTGTTGATGTATGTTTTCTTAATTATGACTGCCATACACCTCCGATTAGTCATTACATAATACAATCTGTTCTGTATTTCATTCGGACTAACAGATTCTACTATTGTGGACATGTATACGCACCTAGAAAGATGGATAGGCCCAGTGCCATGGAGGTGATAGACTGCACAATCCAACAGCAATCCCTGTGTCATTCAGTCTCCTGTTGAGTGTGAATTTAAATCATTTAAATCCTGAATATTTCTGTCCTTTGAATATTATAAAATTTAAATCCTTTAAGAATTTTCCTTTAGAAAAAGTATATGAATCAAAAACAAATGATAGGATTAATAAACCAATTGTTCACTTGGTTTTAAAAATCCATCATGAATTTTCTAAATCTCAGACTGTTTAGTTAGGTTTTAGTTTTCACACTTGATGTGCTTGATCTTAAATCGTTCAGTAATAAAATAGAAAAATTACAAATCAGTCTGGTTAAATTAGAATATTCATAAAGTGAGGTGCCGTAAGAAAGTCATTTACTATCTTAGAAAGTTCACTTATGCAGTTCAAACAGATGAAAAATACTCGTTAATAAAATATAGTGTATATATCAGGATCAGCACCAAGCCTTTTCTACATCCAAGGGATTTTATGCATCTCCGGGTATTGAGAATAAGCCTCTACTAACACCAAGTTCCATGAAAGTCTTTTAAACTTCTGGACAGGGTGACTGAGGGAATAGCTGTTCCTGGTCCAGTCCAAGCCAGAAGAGAGGCTGAGCAGGCGAGCTATCTGCAGTCCTAAAATTAGAGTGAAGCATGCCACCATCTGTCATTTCCACCTTACCTTATGGATGTTAGGATGATTGACTCTTAGAAAGTAAGTACTGGTCCTGAGTGGGATTAGATTTAAGAGTATTTTAGATATTTACACCTTTCAAAATTGTTGCCTTTTAAAATTAAATCTTGTAGTTCTCTAGATTCAGTTTTGCATGGCTAGATGTAGGACAGACTACAAAATAATATCAGAAAACATCAGGAAATGGATGGAAGAAATTGGTGGAAAGTTCAGAGGTTCAGATCCATTACACCTGTTTGATGAGGAAGCTGTGCCTCCAGGACTTGTTTACATTTGCTCTGTGAAAGGCCTTTCACAAGAGTGAACATGTGAAGGATTTTGCACATCTCTGATCATTTTATAAAACCCTTATTTGGAAGGCAAGAGAAAAATAATCTTTGGTGTCTTTGGCATTTCATTTTTTTTTCACAATTGCAGTGATGTTAAACCTTTTTGAAGTATAAAATATACATAGGAAAAAATTAAGTTTTGAAACCGTGAAAGGAGCTCAATTAGTTCCAACTAATAGGGAATTCTTAGGCCAAAGGACATCACAATTCTATTCAATCTTCACCATTTCCAAACTGTTCATACACCCCAGACACGCTTTTATTAGAAGACCATCATCTGAGAACAGGAGGCTACAGGACTGTAATAACAGACTTAATTTATCCTCCAGAAACTTTGCTGTAAACAATAGTACAAAACTTGGTGGAACACAGACTGACCATAGTAGGTGAAAGTGAATATAGAGACCTTTTTATTTCCTGTTCCCTCTAACATTCAGAATTTAGCGGAAATTTAAGATTCATCGACAGTGGAGTCAGGAGGAAGGCAACTTTTGCATGAAAATAACTTGAACTATGCTTTTAAGTGTTCACACTACAAAAGTTCAAGCTTCTAGTTATAGGCAAGACAAATCCTGAAGGTCTTGAATAGCTAAACTGAAAGTTACTTTTGAGTTCAAACGGTTCATAAATAAACCCCGTTTCTCTCAGCTCTTTTTCCAATCCATTATGGGTTGAGAAAACAAACCATCTACATCAAATTTTGTGAGAAGATATTTTTGAAGTCCGATCTCACCTGCTTCTTCAACCACTCTGTACCCCAATCACCAAACTTAGAGTATAAGGACAATGTAGTTTCATGAAAGAATACTTATCATGACTTCATAGGTTCCCATTTTGGACACCTTAGTAGCTTATTTAATATTCAGTTTGTCTAAACTTGTGTTTTCTTTTCAGCTTTCCCATTTTTAGAAGGCTGTTTAAAAAAATTAAAGCACTGGAAACAACTTTTCATCATTTCTTAAAAATGTCTTCATCCTGACATCACACAGTCCCTCCCTCTCTAAAACACCCCATTTCCATCCTATCTATAACTGTACATTTAATTATCATTCTGCAAATTTAGTTTTCATATGTCATACATTTTGGGTCAGTCCACACATCAGTCCTAAAAGACTGATTTTGAGAAAGTTTATTTTTTTCTAGTAATCCAGTAGAAGAGGTAAGAATCAATGAGTTTGCACATTGGGGTTATTTAATCACTGACCCTCTAAGGTGTAGCAAGGAACATGCAGCTGGTGCATTATGAAGGTAGTGTTACCTTTTGGGTTATGGTTTTGTATTTAGAATTTAAACAAGGCCTCATAAACAGGTAACTAAAAGAGAGGACAAATTTGTATCAGAATAGTCCACTTCTTCAAATCAACATCGCATGAATCCAAATCTTAGTCTGTTTGCAGTAGGATATAGGCCAGAGCATCATATGAAATGAGGCATCACACCTTTTCTGTGTCATGAATATATTTCACCAGTTTTTTACAATTATTGTTTTCATTGTCCAAGAGTACATAGTTTAGGTCATTAGCATGTTTCCAGAAAGGAAGTGCTGTTATGTCTGAAAAGATATGTCTAATATTTTTATTGCACATCAGTCCACATATATCTGAATAGTATATGCATAAAACTGCAATGGAAAAGGAGAATATCTTGCTTTTACTGTCTCTGCCTCACATACACACACACAGACATCCCTGTGCATACAGATACACACACAAAAGGAACACTTTGGCCTCCAGCTTCCCAAATTATTCTTTTTTTTTTTTTTCTTTAGCAGAAATGCCAATAAACTGAAAAACCCTACGGACACAAAAGGATGCTATAGCAGGAAAAGGGAGAGGTGAAATCTGCACTGTGACACCTTACCTGGGAACTCTAGGGTGCAAAATACAGTCTCACACTGTGAACAGCAGATTATCGAAGCAGACTCACTAAATCACCTTCCACTGGTAAGGACACAGGCCAGGCACCCTGGCCCCACGGCAGCCAATAAGCTCCTACCTATTTGTAATGCTGCAAACACAGTTAGCAACATATTTGTTAGCAGGTGTCACTGTGATGAGAAGAGCAGACGGCAGTCAGCCTGTAATTATTGTGTGAACCCAATAGGCGTTACACACTTCATTTTGGAACACATCACAGAATTCTTTAATAGCTGGCCTGATTATTAGGATCTTAAGTTAATTTGTGCAGAATGTTATAAAAGTTAAGCAAGAAGATATTAACATTATACAAATGAGCATGGTTCTGCCTGTTAGCTTGAACATACGGCAAGAAACAGAATGACACTATCCAACACTGCGAATTTACATTTAACAAAATCGCTAAGTAACAATTTTACAGTCATCTTAATTTGCATCACTAAAACCTGGCAGCATTTCACCCAAAATGCATTAACAGGAACTATTTATAAGATCAGTATCAAGGTTTTCATATAAAGCCAGTGAATTAATATGATTGTTAGAACAGTGCTTACATGGGTGATGCCTAACTTCCCTAGAAAATACTGTTACGGATCACCATGAACACTTCAAACAATTCATATCAAAATGACTGTGAAAAGGTAAATTTTGGTAGAAGGTGACAAAATATAATCCAGCTTCTTAGGGCAATCAAATATCATCATACTGTTTACTATCTAGAGTGTGAGCATAAGTACTTCACAGTGGGGATGTTTTTAATCTATATTTGCCCAACATGGTACAAAGAGAAGCCACAACTTACATTGATCTTGTCATTGTGTTTGTGCAGCAGGTGTAAACTAACAGAGGCAGGGTCCTGATTCCTATTTCTCTCTTCATGGTAGGAATCAACCTCCCTTCCAGATCAGGTCCTGCTTTTCTCCCTGGAGCAATGGGAAAAGAAGGAAAGAGATGTTGCAGACCTAGGTCTGAGCATGGAGCCAGACCACAGCAGGAGAGAGGGCACCAAAACTTGGAGACAAGAAACTATTCCAGATTCTACAGTTTAAGAAATATATTAGTATCAATAATTGATTTAGTTATAGAAATTTAACTAACCTTGCTTTCCTTTGAAAGAGTGATATACTCCTACAAGGCCAAAATATCCTCTCAGATCTGCTGTACAGATTTTAATTACATTAATCTAGTAGATACTGACATACATATTTTCCTTTATAACAGTTGGGAATCTAAATACTTAAGAATACCAAAGCAAACTGCTATCATGTGGATTTAAAGAGAATTTTGCCATCAGATTAAATAAAAAAAAGCCAAAAACCCCATGACAAAAAAGGCTGAGTTTCTGACAGAGTACACCACTTGTATGCTGCTTTATATAATATGAATAATTTATATTGCTAAAAGTGCTTCCCCTGAAATATGGGTAGAAGTGGGTAATTGCCCATGGATAATACTTTATATATTTTGTAGGAGGAACATATCTCAACCCAAGAAAATACACTGGCGCTAGGGCACAACTTTCAGATATGAATGACTCAATGAATCATGAATGACTATGATTTTTTTGGGACCTAATGGTTTAACACACACTTAAATACATAACAAATGCATGAAAAACCCTAAACAATCAAAATTGCGTAGCACAGAGTGGACTGTGAACTCTTCTGTGCACTTCAGCTGCTCGGGGTTTAAGCAATAAATGACTATATAGGTATGGGGGCAGCTTTTATCTGGTTGATGGTGGCATCCATCTCCACTAGAAGTTTATAAATCTTTCTGAAATCTTCCTCTATTGCTCTGTCTTAATAGTGACATGCAGTGGCTGCAAGGTGCAACAGAGGTTTAAGAGAGCAGTAGTGCACAAAGAAGAACATTTAACACATGACAACATATCAAATTGTTATACCACACAGCAAGTTTCTACAGACATTTTTTTTACAGGTATTTAAACAGACTTACTGCTCATTCCTGCTCATTACACCTCCATGCAATTGCACTGAGGGTACTATAACAAAAAACAGATCTTAACTCTGAGGATTTTATGGGCTATGGCATAGAGCTGCCTGTGTTCCAGGGTCTGGTCTGGCACAGAACAGCACCAGAGAGAAAGCAGCAGTCAAGGAACATTCCAGGAAATATGTAATGGCTTTGTATACTGAATATTAGCCTTTGAATCAGGTGATCACTTTGCAGTTGGGCAGACAGTGAAGTTAGCCCACTTCTCCCTTGTGCTGAAGGCTCCCCTCTCATCAGCTGTTCCTCTTCCACAGTGACTCCACCCATGCCTGCTGCTCTTGCTGGAGTTGCCATCTCATTGCCTCTGCTTTTTTTTTACATACTTATCTTGGTAAACCAGGTAGAATTTCATTTTGCAGAAACTTCTTAATATCCTGTGGAATTAAGCCAACAAACCTACAAGTGTCTGAAAATTAAATTGATTGTGCTGGGACTAACCCCTTTAAAACAATGAATGCATTAGGCAAGCCTGTTTTCTTTGCTTTAAGTACCAAACTCTGTCCAAAACGTTGACCTTGATCAATCTCTATTCTTCCTTTTCCTATCCCAGAAGATATTATTTCTCTCTATTTCATGATGGTTTGTATTGACTCCCAGTGCCTGGCATATAAACATGAGATTTTTCTCTGGACATGTGTTCCTTCCAATGTAAAACGATATTTAGTCATTATCACAAAACTTCATGTCTATCTGGAGCAAGATAAGCTGCAAATAAAATAACTATTAAAAGCTTGAGGAAGATAGGTGTTAATGAGTTGATTATAGTCCTAAGGAATTTAAAATAGCAAAAAAGACTTAATTAGGGGCACGCAGTCCAGCTCAGTCCATCTTCTATCAACAAGAGAGAGCAAAAATAGAATATGCAAATTCATCTTTAGGAATTATTGTCCGTGTTACTGAGATTAGAAGTGTATTTTCTGATAGTCATATCTGCATGCACTGTGATATACTACTATAAAACATGGTTAAGTTGTTGTTTTGCTTCTTAATTTTTTTATACCATTTTAAAATGCAAATATTAATTCTGAAATTCCTGTGGCTATAACAAAAATGCACTTTTTACTTTCCTGAACCTCTTATTTCTTCTGTGTATCTCCAGAATTAATTTTTCAGCTTAAACTGGGAAAAAGTTGGTTTTGTTTTCTGTGAAGAAAGTATATATTCCAGGAGCAGAACTGTCATGATTGATACGTTATGCATCCATCAGCTGGGTTACATGGACTATGAGTCAGGGTATAATTCTGCCCTATGTCAGCATTTTCACTCCCAAGTGCTTGAGACTGTGCATTGCAGAAACATGCTTCTGGGGAGAATACTTCAGAAAATTCTGCTAACTCCTTGGTTCCTTCCATCACCACTATGTCATATTAGGAGGCACAAAGTGACATCTTGATATATTGCTTATAGCCTCATATAAGGTAAAGTCTTATTAGAAAGTAATAAAAGTGACCTCCTGCTTTTTTGTCCATAATCTTGTATTACGTTAGGATGGAAAATCAGAGGTGGTTATGTTTGCCATTATTTTGTTGTATTTAAAATAATATTGTGCAACACCAAGGTTGGAGTTTGAAGAATGCTAAGAAATAAATACTGTCTGGAGCAATGTGTAAAATATTGATGAAAATAGAAATGACAAACATACTTCACCATGGTTCCTTTTGGGTGTGTCTGATGAAGAAAGCAAATAAACTCTCTGCCTTCCTTTACAGTGTGTTTCAGCTTAAGTAGGCACAATGCTCAAAACACTGTAGTCTAAAAGAATATTGTAAAATATTGTAAAATTCAGTTTAGTTGAGAGTGAAATGTGGCATGCAAGTTAATGTGCTTATTACTTGCATAACACCACTGAGAGTAAAGGTATTATGTTAATACCTTTAACAAGTAGTTAAAGAAGTGGTAAAAACTCTGTGCCACCTTAAATAAGCTTTCTCTGCTACAGAAAACAAGTCATTTCTTTGAAGGAAGGGTTGGATTTGAAACCCATCAGGAAATATGACTTATAGTGAAACTTAAATGAAATATTTTTTACCTACTTAACTTCAGAAATGTCTATTATTACATCTATATAGGACAAAAAAAATCTATTTAATTTAATGCAATTAAAGTTTAGCTTGTCCTATGTTAGGGATGTTACTCTAGGGGGAACAAAACTGGTAGCAATAGTGAAATTACAAAAGTTGTTTTATGTCACATTAGTTAACATACGCAAGCTTATTTAACATGTGGACCACAAATAAGTGTAATTATATTAAAACAAGGATCTGTAGCTCAGAAGCAATAAAAATAGACTAGGTTGTATTATTAATTCTTGTGTTAAGGGTTTTGAGCCATGTTGATTGGCCTGAATTTTTTGATTTTGTTATGGTACAAAGGGATTGTTTGAAGTAATTTGTCCCCGAGAGAGGCTCACAATCCCAAGCGGGTTTCAATTCAGCAAAGCAAATCTAATTTTGTTTGCTTTATGCAAACCAGAAGGGGCTGTGGTTCATTCTGTTTTCACTGGAGGGGAAAGGCGCACTAATGGGACCTGCTGAAATGCATGCATTGCAAACATCATACCCCTGCATATATTAAATTTAGCTATGTGATGCACTGTGTTCATCATCTCATTGTGTACACAGATATGCTTTAGAACAAAGCCTTTAATAGTACAGAACCTTACTACATTATGCCAACACACTATTGTATTTATATTTAATGCTACAACTGGAATTTCTTCCCTTGGATAAAGTGTATTGATATGTCGTCTTTTTTTTCCCTCCTGTTACTTGTTATAGTAGACAGTATACTGAGGACATTACATGCTTGAGCTTCAAGCCATCTGAAGATTAATTATATGGAGGTCTCATAATGGTTTTTAATTTTCCTTTTTTTACAGCCCAGAGTTAAATAGGAGACATGTTCAGGATCTGATTGCCAAAAGAGCAATAATCCCCAATCCATCAGATCAGGGCTGGAAGATAAATGATGGGGAATAGCACCTGCAAGACAGGTAATGCTCCAGACAATAACCACTGCTTTGACAGATTGCTACCCTCTCCTCAGAGTGGCTCCTCTTTAGGCTTTTCAGATGTGGTATTTATATTGTGTAAAGAGTACACCAGATCTGAATAAATGCTGGCTACACAAGAAAATCCATTTCTCTAAGAGCCAAAGGAAATGTTGCCATTTATTTCACTGGGAGTCAAAGTGGGCCACTAAAAAATTTTTGATGGCAAAGTTGAAGGATGGATACATTTATTTGCATATAAGTCACATTATTTATTTATTGAATTTTCATAATAGTGCTACGGTTCACGTGGTGTTGCTCAATTTTTTCCAGGGTGCTTCTGTTTTGAAAACAATTTCAATATTGCATAGAGACAGACACATCTCAAAACCCTTCAATTTGTCATTAGACATTTGGCTGCTTGCCTATTTTGCTGATAATATTGCAAAACTACATTAATTTATTGAATGATTTTTGTGAATCAGTTCACACAGAATTCAGAATGATACTTGTCATGCATCAGATGATTAACTATTAAAAGCATAGGTTTACTTGTTATGCTTATTGTGTGGTACAGTTCAAAGTTTGCTTAAGTGTGCAATTTAAATTCAAAGATGGGTTAGGAATAATGATTCTCTTCCTTTTAAAGTTCCTTCACAAAACACTCAGGAGTATTTTTCCCAGTTGTGTTCTGTGTGGCCACTTACCATTTTTAACAGCTACTATTCTTCATTAACCATTTGTGAGATTTGGAAACCAAAAGATTTTCAATACACTAACACAAATATCTCAGTCTGCATCCCCAGAACGCTGAGGACAGGCAGCCTGGATGGGTTGGTGGGTGTCCCTGGGCAGAAAGTCTCCTCATGAGCAAGTACAGCTACAGCGGCCGCAGTGAATGGGATCAGAGCTCTCCTCTGTGCCCCTTACACAATTCAAAAAGTGTCACTGCACCCTTGATAGAGAGAAAATACATGCTAATATTTCCTAATCTTGTCAAGCCACTCAGAAATAATACAGACAAATAAGATTTTTTTGTGTGTTATCACAGAAGGGATATTTGGAAATAAATATATTCCCCATCACTGTATGTCACCTGTACATTCCTTAACACCTAGATGAACACACACAAAGACTTGATTCATTCTTTTCTGCTAAATATAGGCAAAAATTCAGATATTGATGTAGAATTAGGTTCTAGACAATATTTCAATGGGAGAGTTCCCTCTCTCAAAATGGCAATTGCTCAATAACAAAATTAATTTTCAAACTAAACTGAAACTTCTAAAAATGTAAGAAAATAAAACTTTAAAAGGACAAATAGCTGAGAGCATTTTTTAGAAGATAAATCCTTTTGAAACTGGAAGAATGACAGTGTTGTGCTCTGCTCTTATGATAACAGTGAGGGGCTGGGCCAAGATATTTCCATGGTGTAAAGCAAGACAGGAGATCTGAGCAGCATAAGCACCTGCAGGTCAATAATGCTCTTCAAAGCTTAACACT
The DNA here is from genome assembly GCF_028769735.1 of Zonotrichia leucophrys gambelii. Taxonomy (NCBI): domain Eukaryota; kingdom Metazoa; phylum Chordata; class Aves; order Passeriformes; family Passerellidae; genus Zonotrichia; species Zonotrichia leucophrys. The sequence continues at coordinate 2,917,044 of NC_088172.1, read as the reverse complement.
TTGACAGAATGACTTTGAAACTACTTTTATTTACTCCAGATGAGGATCTGGCCTGCAAAATGAAGGAGTACAATTTAAATGGTTTAAAAAATAAGTGCTCTGATCAAAGTACTTTTATTAGCTGAGGTTATTGAGCAAATATTATCTGAAATAGAGCTTAGAATGAAGAAAGAATGTTTGTCAGAAGAGTTTAAATTGAGATAATTTTACAGAGGGGGACTGGAGAAATGTTGAAATTACCATCAATTGCAGTCATAAAATATTTTCATTGCTAAATATGATTTATTACTTGCTTTTATTTTTTATCATTTCTCATTTATATTGGACTAACCACTTTACAAAAATTAATAAAATAGTGCATACTTTTAGAACCTTAAAGGCTAACTGAGATGAACATAAAGAGAAATGAAGGGAAGGGATGCAGTGTCACTTCAATAATGCAATACATATAGCAAGAAGCAATCCTTGCTCCAAGGGGTCTTCTGTATGAATAGACAAGGCAGATAAAAGAGCTAATATTAATTCCTCAGTTTATGGAAGGAGAATTGAGGCACTGAAAAATCGAGGGACTTACCCGAACTGACAAAGAAAGTCTGTCTGAGTAGACACTGAATCCATTTTCTTCATGCTCTACTTCAATACCTTTCCCTCCCCAAAGGCTGATGTAAATTAAAATAACATAAACTTTATACAGTCTGAACTATTCATCAAGATCATGTGGGGCTGAACCTATTGCAGCTTATTCTTAGTTGAGGGTCTGGCAGAGTAAGATGCTCTATTAATGCCTGAAGTAAACTGATCTTGACTATAACAAGTGTTAGAGTCCAATTCTGCAAACGATAACATAGTCTAAGATATCTAGATAGTCTTGTTAATATTTTATCTATGAACAGGCTTACAATTAAGTAATTATATATGTTTTATTTATTAGCCATTTGTTGTTAAGAAATTATGATTTATTACCAGTGCAGGTCACACACAAAATTCTGTCATATCTATAAAAATAGATTCCCATCTCTTAGAGGTGCTTGAAATACAGAAGGAGCAAAAGCTAAATTTCAAAGGTTTCTTATTTATTTGAGAAGGAAGTTCAAAGGAAGGTTTTATTTGAATAACCAGGAAGATCTGTTCATCTAGAGGACTTCAGGATCCTTAATCAACTTAAGGAATGGCTCAAAATAATTAGAAGAACAGAATTAATTTCTTTTCAGTATCGTTTCTCTTACAATGTGAATAAAAGTAAGTTGGAAAGTTATTGTAAGAAAAAAAAGTTCCAACTTGATCTACACCAGATAAATGGATTTCTGTCTTCTGGATACATCCCAAGATTAATATTTTCCAATATTAATCTCTTAATATTAAATATTAACAGATATTTAGAATCTGTTAAATTTTTTCAATATTTTTAAAAATCCAAACAGCTCATCACAGAAACATAATAGAATCATAAAATGATTAGGCCTGGAAAGGTCCTTTAAGATCATCTAGTTCCATTGCCCCTGCCATGGACAGGGAACCTTTCATAGACCAGGGTGCACAGGGCCCCATCAAGTCTGGCCCTGAACATCCCCAAGGATGGGGAGTCCATAACATCCCTGGGTAAGTGTTCCAGTGCCTCACTGCCCTCACAGAAACGGATTTCTCTCTAATATCTCACCTACCCTCCATCAGCTTATAGCCATTTCCTAAAAAGATGAATAAAACCCAAATATAGATAAAGAACCTAATTAGGTAGAAACAACTGCTCATAAATAAAAAATTTTAAAATCCTGTGCATAGTTCTCTTTGCTAGATCCTCTTTTTATGAAAAAAAAATTTTTGCTTCTTTTATGAGTAATAATACCTACTTTGGGTCTATACAAAAAAATAAAAAATATTTTGCTATTGATGCCAAAGCAAAACACAGAACTTGTCTGTATTAATATATTTTTCATGCTGTTCTTGCTGTTCTCATTGGGAATTCTGTTACAGAAAGTCTTTCAGAGTAAAACCTTTAGACTTTCAGGAGTAAAGCTTCTATGATGCCCTAACTATGAAATGGAAAAAAAAAATCCAAATCCTCTAATACAGTATTGCATAAGGAGTTGGATCAATATTTGGCTTTTTTTTCTCAGGCTTTTAATGTAAGAGATTTTGGGTGACATTCAATAAAGTATTGCTTCTACAATACCTACATATTGAAAAAGATAAAATCATAAAAGTCAAAGAAAGAAAACAACCCAGTGTAAATACATGCTTGCTCCCTGTGTTACAGTTCCCACAGAACAGAGCATGAGCAATGCCATTATTTGATGCAGCTAAATGCATATATATGTGTGTATGTGTGTATATGTGTATATATATATATATATCTATATACAAAAAGCATGAAATAAACCATGGCTCTAGAAGATTGCTTCAGAGGCCTGGCATGTATCCAGCCAGGAGTTGCTGAGCCATTGTCCCAAAGTTTAGACCTTGATTAACATTGAGCTCCTGACACAATGTCATCTGTTATATTTCTAAATAAATTTGATTTTTGGAGGTTTTTGGGTTTGGAGGTTTTTTATTTTGTTTGGTTTGGTTTTTGGTTTTTTTGGGGGGATTTTTTTGTTGGGTTTTTTGCAGGGGGTTGGGGGTTTTTGTTGTTTTTTTCTTGTTTTGTTTTGTTGGCTTTTTTGTTTTATTTTCTTGGAGGAATGATGCTGAAGTGTTTTCTGGAATATCTGCACATTGTTAGCACTGCCCAAGGGCTAGTGGTGTTTGTACTCTATGTGCAATGCACTGCATGGGATTTTATTGTAGCAATTATTGTAGTTCATTAACTTTATTACAGCTGGATTAAAATAAAATTTGGTTTAACAAACTATAAACTAATAAAACCCCTATTGTTTATTCAAAATGATAACTCTTTAAGAGTCAAACCTTGGGATCATTTAAAAGGACTGACAAGACTAGCAGAAGTTAAACTGATCTTCAAGAAATGCAAGAAAATGCCCTCCTCAAATGGAGGCTGCAATGCCTGACATTCCTTACAGCACATTACCTTGCTTATGCAAATATTCTGTTCCTGCCTTACCCCTGTCTTCAGCTCTGTGCTATCCACTTAAGGACTCCAGCTTCTGGAGATGATGTGAAGTGCTGCTGAGCCTCGTTCTGCAGGACCCCACAGAGATTTGCATGTCCCTGCCAGTTAGAACAGAGATGAGGAGATCAGACAGCGTGATGGTGAAGGCAGACTCGAGCAAGCACCAAGTGATTTGAAGACAGGCAGAATGCAGAACAGTAGCAAGGGACCTCACTGGAGTGATGGGGAAATCACACCTGCTTCTTTCTTTTCAAATGTGTCATTTCATCTCTTGGCTTTGATTGGTTTGAGAAATGGACTTGGAGGGTGATCAGACTTAGCAGCACTTGTGCCAAGTTCCTCACTTGGCACTTGTCTCCTTAAGGCTGCCAACATTCTGCTGAGGCTCAGCTCTGTATGTGTACCCTGGAGCCCCATGGGGTCCTCTAGGCCTAATCATTTCCACTTATGTTAAGTGTCTGGGCCAACTAAAACACTATCAATATCTTCTCCAGAGTCTTCTGTATGGGTGCACAGGAGCAACGGGAGATGGCAGCTGGAAATAATTGGAATGAGCACCCTGCATCACCCTGGAATATCTACAAAAAGGCAGTCAGTTACTTTAAACAAATCTCAGTAACATCAAATCACATCTGGGAGTTCACCCAGCTGGAAACCAGAAAGATAATCTGCATGTCAGAAATGTTGCCCTTCCAAGTGCTGGTGGTACACTGTGTGCAAGGTACTGCATGGGATTGGCATGAGAAAGGCAGGTGCAAAATTAGGATGATGACGCAATATCTTTCTGATAGAGGTTCAAATATTTTTATATTTTTTATATTCCCTACCTGGAATATTTTTCAAAGATCTACTTGAACTCTGTTCATTTTGACTCCAATTTCAGCGTGTATACAATTGCTGCTATATTTGGAGTAGTGGCAGGAAAATACTATGGTGGTCAGGGACCTCGGGATCTGTCATATTAGAAGAAAATCTAAGATCTCGGTAAACTCAGCAAAACAAAGCCCAGATGACTGGCTATATACACATCAGGCTGGAACATATCTCAGAGAGTGAAAAGCTATTTACAGAGGTTTAAAGCTATTTTGAAAAGATTGACACAAGAACAAATAGGTATAAACTGCTGGCAACTAGCTTCAGTCTGGAAACTAGGGGATTTATAACCAGGAATGAGGTAAACATCTGGAACAGCCATCTTCTGTTATGGGAAGAAAAAACATTATAACTACTTCTAAGCAGCAGCAGTTTGAAATATGTCCTGTCTTACCAGCAGATACAGGATGGATTTGAGAAGCAGCAAGTTTTTCTTACTGACCCTCATATTTGACACTCTGCTGTTATCTGAATCTTGGAAGCACTGTGGCTGGTGGCATCACTGATAGAGTCGTTTTAGCATTTGTGGTCATTGGCAATGAATAGTATTTGATCTGAAACTTTTTTTAGAGTCAATAGAGACTGTTTTGCTGGTCAGTATGTCTACAGTGAGCATGTCTCACTAAAACCAAAAGATTCTCTAAATGTCTTTCCTGCACTGTGCAATTAAATCTGCATACAAGTTGCCCTTAATATAATTTGTTGTATGCAAATATCAGATCCAATTCTGCCAGCTTTACTTATGTTAAGTAACCCTCAAACAAATAGTTTCTATGAAGCCCCAGTGGAATAACTCACATAAGTGCTGCTGCATGCAACGAAAGGTGGCAAAGCTTGGCCAGAAATGAACAAACATGATGCTTCTCTATTATTTTCAGCCTCCAAAGGAATGTGACACAAACATCATTTTACAGCTGATTGTCAAAAAGATTTTTCCTTGGATTTGGGCTACCCCAATAGAAAGAAATGTCCCAAGTGCATGCATATCTTATTAAGCAAATTTAGATGCTTATTCCTTGATTTTCACTGTTAATACAGGCAGTTGCAGGGCCAACTGTGGAACAAAGGCAGATCAAGCAACAAATTTTGGAAGTTGGTTAATAGTACTTCTCAAAACCTCTCAGCACCAATAGAGTAACTTCATTGCATTATATCCTCAAAGCCAGCTCTGGCACTACCAATCATCGGTGTGTTTTGAAAGGCATCATAGCCCTCTAGCAGTGAATTATGGATTGCACACCACCTTCCTCGGCAGCTTGTTGAACCAGAGTCATTTATTCAGTTGGTATTGAGAGTCTGGGGGCATGACAGTACATCTGACCCCTTTTGGGTAAAATTTGATCTGGCATTTCATTTCACGGGCTCAGCCACCAGTCTGTCAAATCTTCATTTTGCGGGTGCCCAGTAGAACTGCTGACGCTTGTCTCTAACTCCTGGTGCTTTCATCTTTCAGCGGCAATAAACATGTCACACTGCTGAGGTGAAACACAATCTGGAATTAAATTTACTGCATATAAAATATGGTGCCCTCTTTATTGGTTCAAATACTTGTCACTCATAATTTATTTGAAAGTGTATGGCATTCATGAGGCAAGAGTGCTGCTGGAAATGGAGGTGGGGGGAGCTGCAGAACTCCAAGCCACAGCAGTTTGCATGAGCCCTTCTTCTCCTTTAACACCCATTTCCCCATCTCTTGCCAGTCCTGACTGCTATAAACACATCAAATATGATATCAGTGCCTTGGCCAATGAACAGTATGTACCTCAGTAAAAACAAGCTCAGGTAAATTTGACTCTGCAGCTGCACATCAGTAGCAAAGTGGCTGGAGGAGGGTAACCCCTGTTGCCCTCAGAAGAACAAGTGTGCAGATGTTCATACATGTACATCTAGGGGAGGAAGGGTGGGAAAGATGGGAAGGAGTCAGATTTAGTCCTAGTCCATTTCAAACTCACTCACCATGCTTTTTCTTTCTGGCACTCAACTTTTTCATGATTTATTCTAAATACTGTCGATCAGCTTTAACTAATACAGTTCTTGTATGAAGCACCTCTCTAATCTCTTCAAACACAGATGTGGAAGCGCAGCTTAGAGCATGGAGGCCAACAAAAGCACTTTGCCTGTACCAGTGATTAGCTTTGATTGACATAGTACACTTCTGCTTTCACAGGCATACTTTAACACCCATAAATGATTGTTTTAAAATGAGAAGCACTGGGTAGTGCAGCTCTGGCGTTAGTAAATATGCAGTACAAACGTGGTAGCAGATAACTGAGAGAATACAAAACACTTGATATTCTTTTCTGGCTTTTCTTCTCCTTTTTCAGTTGTGTTCTTTTGGGTTGTTTTTAATCTAGTATTAATTCCTAATGGTTGATGAAAAATTATGGTAATATGTATTCTGCTAAAACCTGGACTTTTGATCCTGCCCTATGTGCATTTCACAGTTTTTCATAATAATGTGCAATGGGAAAAGTAGTCTGGTTACGAAAAAATCAGACAATGTAGAATGTGAGGGGCTTTTCCTGTTGAAATACTCAACTTTATTTGTAATAAACTGATGAAAATAAGGAAGGATTAAAAAGAGGCAGATTCAGGATGTGTAAAGACATCCAAACTACAAAGCACATGGTGCCAGCAAAAGAATGTCAAATATGTGCAACAAAAAGCATTTGCAGACACAAGTTCTGTTCTGTTGTAATTGCTTAATTGCTAATTTTTTCTAGAATCCTCTTGATGTATTTATGAATACAGTCATGTGATGCTTGAATACACACTCAAAAATGAAGCACTAAATCAGAGATAATATCAAAAAACTAAAATAATTTCCACCTACCAAGCATTCATAGCCCCCTTATCAATCAATAATGCTCATGCTTTTCCCCTCAAAAAAAGCCAAAGTTTGCTCTATGACCTATCAGCCAGGCAGCCCACACTCTGATGGGACATTTAGGGAAGCAAGTTACAGTTTTCATCCCCTTCTGCTATCTTAGCCTCTGGTCACACATGAAGAGAGAGGTGTTTTCTTTGGGTATCAACGAACTAAACCATTTAAAAGCACACAAATTTGAACCAGCACATAATACTACACTTGAAAATGAACTGGACAGGAGGGCAGAAAATGGGCCACAGCTGTAATGAAATCCTGGTGAGAAACACCAATTAACAAGTGAATAGTCACTGTATGCAAGAGGTGAAATTTCCAAGCGATCTTAAGGTGTAGATTTGTATAAAGTGTGTTACCAGTAATCAGTAACCCAATAAGGGAGATACTACTGACAGAATAGACTCCCAAGGACTTCTGTGCTTATACTATGATATAAAGACCTGAATGTGCATTTTAGTTACATGGTTTCATGAAATGATGACACGCAGGCTTCTTTCCTTCCACTGAGTAGGATCTAGTATCAAACCCAATTGTGAGACTCCTAGTCTGGCCTGTGAGAGCCAACAGAGCCCTGCACGTAAATACTGACACTATACATAGCCAGAGTGAAAAAAAAAGGAAAATGGAAAGATAGCTAATTGCAGTACCTCTGCGTTCAAAAGGATTTATTTTACTCTTACGAAGAAGAAATTTCAAGTAATGTACACAAGCTGGCAAGTCACACATTTGTGGTAATAATTTTATGAGTCTTTAAATGTTTTATACATAAAGCTGTCATTAGTTGGGTGATAAAATCTGCATTCCAAGTTTCCATCTGTGTGTGTGTGCATGTACATTCCAGCATTTTTGCAGGTATGTGCACATATGTATTCATGGCACAAGAGAAAAAAAATCAGACAAGTAATTTCTGCTGAATCCAGTGTTTTTTATCTCAGTGAAAAAAGGCTAAATAAATTCTGGAAGTGGGGATGTCTCATTCCCTTCTTTGTTGAACAGGTTTTTGGGTTTTGTTTTTTAAATAGGCAGTATTGCACATCAGGAGAAAAGGGAAGGTGCAACTGAATTAGTACAGATGCTGGATATTCATGGTCAAGTTAAACAGCTTTCATAGGAATTATCTACACTTTCACAAGCATCTAGACAGGTTTTATACAGATTTACATGCACTTTTCTTGTACTTAGAATACAGTCACTACAATTCAACAACAACACAAACAGGACCAAGCATCCACCCTGCAGAAAACAAACATGAGTTCTGCACCTGCAAGGTTCACAGGAAAAAAATCAATATGGCAAATTTTGCAAGAATAAATAGCGAACTTTTTGCATTTGAAAATGTTTCCGTTCATTCTTTAGCCTTCCTGTCAGACTCCAAGGATACTCTGGACTTGCTGCACTTTGCACTTTGTCCAGAAGCAGTTGGGTTACCAATGCCCCTCAGAAAGTGAAGTCTTCTCGTGAAAACAACATACAATTTGGCTGGGGAGAGAACAGAGGCCTGAACAGCTCTTTCCTGAACAAAGGATTTCTTAAGTGGAAGAAATTCTCTTCGTCTCGCCTGAGTGGCTGGGCTGACATCCGGGGAAAAGAAAATCCTATTCCCATTGTACGCTGCTGATGGAGAGCCTTGTGCAGTCTTAATTGTTCTCTGTCTGTCTGCTATCTGACACCTTATACAGAATGGTACATTTCAAGTCCTCTTCCAATTTTTGTATTCTGACAGGGATAAAAAATGCCTTTTCATATATACTCTTCCACATTTAAGATCCATGGCGACCCACTTTTCAGGAAAATCAGCAAGGTCCCTTCTTCAAAATCCCATGCAGAGGCTCACAGATCTGACTGTGTCCCAGCCAGATTCAAAATCGTTTCCCCTTGGGTCACTGCTTTGTGTTGTCCATCACTGGAAAGAGTCCCTAGGTGAGTTTTCTCCAGTCATTTCTTTCTCTTGTATTTATTGCAGCCCATCCATTTTACGCCAGGTTTTTCTTGCATCATCTGTGCTTGTGCTCTTATCTTTCTCCCTTCTCTTCTCCATTCATGGTCTCCATCCTGCAATTTCCCCTTTTTTGCATGCTTTTTGCTCTTGTCCCATCCCTTCATATCTCTCTCCCTTTTCTTCTGCACCTTTATTTGCTTCCTGTTCTTTTGCCCTTTTTCCTGCAACATATTATTAAGAGCCATGAAACCTGTAGCCACAAGCTGTATCTGACTAGGCAACCTGAAATGATAGCTGATATGTGTTTTAAATAAAGCTGCAATCCTCAGCTTTACTTTCTGTGAAGTTAACAGAAACTGGGTGTATTCACCAGCTGTCCCTATTAATGGGCCTGGCTATGTTTTAAGAAGTTAATCTTACTCCTTTGCCTTGAAAATTTTAGTCATTGTCTCTCCTGCATGAAGGTATTAGAGGTATGAAGTTTTATTGGCAGGGTAGGGGGGAGACAAATCTTTTATTTCAATTCTGTATGCTAACTAGTGCTAATTTACATCACACAGGATACATCAAAACACGACTGAGAAACAAAAGTAACTTCATGCACTTATCCACGTCACTCTTCAGGAGACAGTGGAGGGAACTCTATGCTGCAAACACAGAGATCTCCCAAAGTACTGTCCTAGCTGAACAAACACATAACTCAGGCAATAGGTTGAGAGGAAATCCTTACTCCAAGTCATGGTAACTCTCTCCAGCTGCCACACATTTGGCCATCACCCCTGTTCTTTTGCATGACAGGCCTCTATGTGATAAAATGTCCTACCCTTGGTGTAAAGTCTGAAGTAAGCCATGTAAAAGGACCCCATTCCTGTGGTACAAAAGAAGGAATGGTAAAATTTGCAGTGTAAACTGAGAGAAAGCTGAATATTGCCTTGTGAGGGTTTAGTTCTTTCAAGTTTTAGATTTGCTAAAAATTCTGTCATGTCACATATCATTTATTTCATCCTCTTTTCCAAACATTTTGCACCTTTTTTGAGGCTTAGGATTGATTTCTGCAATCCTCCAGGAGAAGCCATCATCACGTTTCTGTTTCTTTTATTAGCATTTGTCTTAAAACCACTAGCACATGTCTAGTTCTCTCTTTTTTTTTTTTTTTTTTTTTTTCCAGATTCCCAGATGTCTATTTTTGGCTCCAGCAATCTGTGTTTCAGAGTGTTTGTCATGTGTCAAGTTAAGATTATAACTTCGTCCATCTAGAACAGAATAATTTGGATCCAGTATTTGCTAGAGAGGACAGGATACTTTTTTTTCAGGAGCAAAAGAGCTATCTGGTGAATCCCCTGCCCCATCAATTCCTATCTTCCCCACCAATAGGCCAGCAGAAAGACTCTATGTTGCAGTGGCAAAGAAAGGAGATCCACTGGTATCATGCTCATATTTGATGTTTCACCCAAATCTGGCTTGGACATTCTGGAAGAAGTTTTGAGTTTAGACAGACCTGGCAAATTGATCTCAGCAACCCTCTGTGGTCAGCATGAAATGCAGAGTGTAAGGCAGACCACAACAAGAATTGTTGACAAAGCAGAGTAGGAGATTCATGAGCTGCCTTCAGTGAACATGGACTACTCAGTGTAGGCAGACATTCCCTATGTTTTAGGCGGTCCTTTATTATTTAATGTAAACCTCAGCATTAAAAGAACACACTATTGTTCTTCTAACAAATATCTGGCAAATATATTTAAACAAATACATGGCATTTTACAAGACTTTAGATCCCCTCAGCCTCATAACACCCTCATGGATGATATCAGAACATATAGAACAGCAGTGTGGATAGAAAGTCACATGGATACTATTACTCATATTGCCTTCAGTTTGGTTTGCACATGTAGCAGTATTCAATACATGGTTAAGCACACTTCACTCCAAACTAACATAAATTCCCACTGTGGTTTCCTATGGCACATGCTGGAGTATGTGCCATGCTGAAATACAGGCAAGCCTGCCTTCACTTGAGCCAACCTTAATTAACCAGATTAAGTCTAGCCAAATTAAGATTATGCTACTCAGTCATGAATCACATTACTTAACTGCCGCAGCTCTTTAGCAATACTTAGGGAAGCAAACATTTATGTATGTCTGTAAGCATGTGTGTCTGTAGGAATGTGTATATTAATGCATGCACTTGTGTGTCTGCATGTGTGTGTACAACACAGCAAGAATCCAAGGCATTTTCTCCCAAGGGAAAGTACTGGAGTGACTGTGTTGAATCAGTTTCAGTACTGGTCACTAGGTTGAAGCTGTGTTTTAAAAGCCTGTTGGTTTTATCATTCACCTCAACCTGGATTTTAGTTTTTGTTTTTGGATTTGCTCCATGGAGGAATGAGATGGATGTAGGAAAAAAAAAATAGTCAATTTCAAAATTGTTGCTTTGCCTACAGTATTGTTATACCATTTGTGGACATTGATCAAATCTAAAGGTCCTATTTAAAAAAATGACAACAATTGATTTTTTTTCTTTTTTTCAGAAAAGGGAATCAACCTTTAGAGAATATGATCACTTAAATAATCACAGGTGGGGGGAAAGTGAGACTAACACCACATCTAGGAGTTTGGTGATTTAAGACAGAACAGAATGGATGACCAGATAGCTTCAAACAGTGCTGGGCAGCTTTTGCCTTGATAGCAATGGAGAGCCTGTGGGGCTGAACCTGTGTCATGCCAGCCCATGCTTTCCCTGAATTAGCTGTCATCCTGTTGACTCCCACCTCTCACTTCTGGCACAACCAGTGTACACTCAGCAATACATAGTGCCTACACAGCATATAGCCCTAACTGGAATAATAAAAGCAGCTTAAAGCTGAGCCTTGAATCATAGAACCATATAATGTTAAAGGGTTGGAATAGACCTTAATGATCATCTAGTCTAACCCCCACTTCCCTGGACAGGAATACCTCCCACTAGACCATATTGCTCTGGGCCTTACCTTGCTTTCAACAATGTCAGTGTTGGGGGATTCCCAACCTCCCTGGGGTTCAGTGTCTCACCACCCTCACAGTTAGAATTTCTTCCTAATAGGTAACTTAAATTTCCCCTCTTTTAGTTTGTACCCACTCCTCCTTATCATATCACAACAGTTCCTGATGCAGAGTCCCTCTCTGGCTTCCCTGTCGGCCCCTTCAGATACTGGAAGGTTGCCATGAGGTCACCACACAACCTTCTCTTCTCCAGGCTGAACAGACCCAACTTTCTCAGCCTCTCTTCATAGGGGAGGTGCTCCAGTCCTCTTGTCAACTTCAAGGCCTTCTCTGGACTTGCTCCAACAGTTCCATGTCCTTCTTATCCTTGGGGGCACCAGATCTGTGCACAGTACTGTGGGTGGATCTCATGAGACCAGAGTGGGAGAATCACGCCCCTTACACTTCTGTCCACATCCATTTTGATGCAGCCCAGGACATCTTTGGCTTTCTGGGCTGTGAGTGCACGCTGCCAGCTCATGTTGAGTTCTTCTGTAACCATCACCCCAAAGTACATCTCCACAATGTGACACTCGGTCACTTCTCCGCTCAACATGCAGGCACGTCTGGGATTGCCACAATTCACATGCAGGATCTTGCATTTCACATTGTTGGACTTCATGAGGTTCACACAGACCCACCTCTCAAGCATGTCAGAGTCTGTCTGGATGGCATCCCTTCCTTCCTAAGTGCCAGCTGCCTCACAGAGCACAGTGTTGCCAGCAAATCTGCTGAGACTGCACTTGATCCCACTGTCCACATCACTGGTGACACCTTCACTTCTTCCAGTCCCACCCGTTAGTCACCCCCATGTTTTTTCCCTATTATGACCTGTTTCAGCAACAAAACTACAGCTCTTTCTGGCAAAGGATGGAATCTACAGCAGGGTTTTCATGAGACAACTGTCACCCTATTTACAGACTGTGTATTAGTTAATATAATTAAGGCATTGGTGCTGTAAATTAAATAGTATAGAAGACATTTTGCTGGCACAAGATCTGCACAATATTTTCCATATGCTTGCTTATGAAGCATGAAAAATGAACAAAAATATACAAATTAGAAGTCAAGATGCTAAAACCTTCTGCAAGGCTTTACCAGTAGTCTGTTATTTCTGTTCTGAGGAACTTTCTGGAGATTTCCATAATGGATAGTGATGAACTTTTCTTCCTTCTTTTCCTTCCCTTTTTTTAAGTGATAGCTGCCAAATTTCATAAATCCTATAATGTTCTGCACTGTAATTTGTTTGGAAGCCTGTAATTGTTTAAGTTTAAGCCAGAAGATAAAGGATGCCAAACCACTTGAGCAGAAAAGTTGTATTAATGGTTTTGTATTATCACTTGCTGATTTATTTAATCTCTTTTGATCAAATTGTGATTCTTAAACAAAAACAAGAAAAACTCAAGCAATTGTTTTTTTACCATGAGGAAGAAATGGGCACAATGGACACACACACACACACACATACACACACAGAGACAACACACTGAGACAAAAGGGCTTTTGAAAGGGTGCATCGACTGTCTTGAAGGTCAGTCATAATTCAGAGAAAAATATGCTGTGGGAAGAGTTATATTCGATAATGACAGCTAAAAATTATACATTTGGTTACAACCAAAAGACTGGCCCTTGTGTTTCTGCACTGTGGTAACCCAGGACACCTTTCCCAGTGTTAGCAAAAACTAGTGCAATTGTTCTGGTAATCAGAAATACATCAATCTGCACCATTTACAGCTATGAATTGTTAATATCTCCCTTCATATACAGATTCTTCCTGTGCTTTCATAACTGGTGTAGCAAGCGTTTAGCATCAGATGTGAGAAAAGTTGGGAACTGTATTGGAAAAGGGTAGTGTTGGGATTTTTTATAAGGGTTACAGCAAAGGTCCTTTTCCAAAAGAGTGAAGATAAAGTACTGGGGGGCTCATATGTTATTCGTGGCCTACATGATGGTGTGCACCATTTTGGAGGTGTCATTTAGATATTTATGGAGGTGTCATTTAGATGGAGGTGTCATTTAGATATTGTGTTATCCTCTTGTATAAGATACTTCTGCAGTAAGCATTAACAGAGGACAGCTGAACACCATGATACAGGAAGCAGTCTATCTAGCTGCTGTTCATCTTCAAGGAGTCAACATTGCATGCTATGCATAAACTCATCTCAAATCCATACGTGAATAAAAAATTTTGCTAGTTTTAAACACACTCAATTTTCACAAGAGATACTATAGTTTTGTTTTATATTTTGTACCATATGTCCCTGAATGAAGGTTTTTTTGGTTCCAGTGCCACTTTAGCCCATCTCTGAACTTTAAAAAATATGGGAGCAATTTCATTAATATTAGATTACTTTCTGCTCCTGAATTCATTCCATTTTGAATTTCCTTAATGGATCAAGGCCTCTGTGAGAAGAAAGTTATACTAAAGGTTTGACATAACTCACAAAGAGATGGTGCTATTTTTATTTCAGACAGCAAGAATTATAACCTCTTTGTATTCACTTTTTAGGGGTGGCTAATGTCAGCCATTGAAGGAAACATATCCCTGGATTTGCTACCAAAGCTAAAGGAACATTTCCTTGTAATGGCAGCTCATGAGCTTTAATACAGTTTACATCATGGAAACTGAATTTTTGTAAAAACTAAAAGACAAGTAGGTATTATTTCAGATTTCTGGTGTTTAAGCCTTTCAGCCATTGATTTTCCATTGAAAAATATTTTCACAAATATTCTTCTCTCCTCTCTATCCTGCTGACATTTGTACTTAGTACACTACCCTTTTGATAAAATGTGATTTTGTCTTCTACATTCCTATAATACATCTCTTAATCTATGTAAAGCATTTAGATATCAATGTCTTCAGTAGAATTCATATTGTACCTCTGGATAGGTAGAAGTATTATAGTATTTCATTTTAGTAACTCAGCTTAAGACTTCTATAATGTTAAAGTCCTAGCAATAAGCTGATTTGAAGACTGATACACAGACCTTGCATAAGGCCTTCTGCCTCAGTAGACTCTCATTCTTTATAAAAAAAGTACATGGCTTTCACATGCAATTAGATAGTGCTTGGCAAACTATACCATATTGCTATCAGGAAGCAAAGCATTAAGTACATGTTACACAACATTTAATTTATGGCATGATATAGATGCAATAGAGAAAAAATTTAATTAGCTGGTATAAAATGTGAAAAAGGGCAGATGCAATATAACAGCACATCAGGAGATTTCAGTAGGCTTTGTAAATATTTTTGATATCTAATCATAAAGACATAATTATCTGCTGAGGGCCAAGGATCACAACATTGCATATTTTAGTG
The DNA here is from genome assembly GCF_028769735.1 of Zonotrichia leucophrys gambelii. NCBI lineage: Eukaryota > Metazoa > Chordata > Aves > Passeriformes > Passerellidae > Zonotrichia > Zonotrichia leucophrys. The sequence continues at coordinate 2,901,941 of NC_088172.1, read as the reverse complement.
CATAGAAAGAGAGGGATGGGCTAGAACAGGGAGCCATGCTCCAAATAAAATCACAAACATTGAGGTATGGGAGTCATACATTCCTTGGGCAAGAGGCTGTGAAGGTGGGTGTGTCCAGCCAACATGCTTGCAAAGCATCAAAAGTAAGGATAAAGGTCTGATGTTGGGCCAGGTCAGCAGCACCCAAAATCACACAATGCACAAAGGCACAGGAGCTTCTGCACACATAACACACTGTGGAAGTGGCAGGGCTGCCATTAACACTCAGCCAAGAAAAAAGATACACAATTGAAGAAGAAATCTTAGATTACGGTTTGCATTGCAAGATGATTTGCTTTGTTGTGGTACCAGCCAGCACACCACATGATTGCTCAGCCTGGGTAGCCACAACAGGAGTATCCTGTATAAAATGGATACAAAGCCTAGACCATCTCCAAGCACCAGTTCTGATGAATGTCTGTTGATTTAATTATGATTTAATGACATGTATCGACATTTACCTGATATTCTGAGGTTCCCCGTTCAAGGAAACTTTTTTCATTACAATGACTAAATTAATTTGATAATGTGCAAACAAAGTACTCCATTTGTAATTATGTGTGTGGGAAACTTTGTTATTTCACTTGAGCAATTAATGCTTCTCCATATGATCCTGCTCTTAGCATTGATTTTTTAGTACATTTTGTACTGAGCCATCTGAAGAAAACAAATTAAAGCAGAGGATTTATGAGAAAGCCACACAAAATCCCAAAGATGATATCGTCCTTACTGAAATCAGGTGGTATTCAAAAAAAAGAGGTGGGGAATGCAAAAAGAGAGAGAGCACAAGCTAAATTCTAGAAAAAATTAATTACTAAAATCTTACAAGCCTCAGGGGAGACATATGCCTGTAATCAAATTCTGGGAAACAAGCCCCTGCAAACTCTCGCATTTCAACTTCCAACTCACTACCATTTCATGTTCATTTTGTGGCAAAATGTGACTCTTATAAAACAAACAAATAAACAAACAAAAATCCGTTTCAAAATTTCCACTTTTCCATGCAACTGAAAAATCTTCCAAGTTCAAAACAGCAGCGAGCTGCCTTCCAAACTCCTCAGAAATGAGGTAATGGCTTTGCGATTTCACTCCTTTGGTTGGAGCAAAGAATAGAAGCTGGGAAAAGAGAGTCTCAAAAAGTGTACTCTTTATCCCTTCCCCGTTGGTTGCCTTCTGCAGCTTTCAGCCCCAGGAATGCAAGGGATGATGTAGTGCAGCCGGTATGTACCGAAGCACTTGCAAACCCATTGTACTTAATGAGACTTGGAAAGCAGTCAGGAGCTGGGCACTTCTCCTTGTGATGCTTTTCATCAAGACCACAAAGAGGGACAGAAGAGAGGCGTGAAATGTTCCATAGTTTTTGTAAATATTTAGGGCAGGATTTTTCAAAACTAGCCAGCTGATATCCAAACATCCTCAGCTCCCAGAAAGCTCCTGCTGGAGATCCCATTCCTTTGAAGTATTGTCTGTGCTGTTTCACATCTCAGCCTTGAGGACACTGCTACTGCAATACCGGACCAGCAATCAAGCAGTCAAGGACGAGATGCAGAACCAAATTCTTTTCCACATAAAAGGAGAGTTAGTGGAAGAGTGTGCTATTTTGAAGGGTTTGGATGTTATTTTCTGTTTTACACTCAGCTCTCTGTGCTTGTCAATTCTACAAACATTTTAATATTCCTGACTTCACAGTTCTTCACAGTGTAAACTCTAACACTACCAACAAAATATGTAGCCTTAGATTACATCAAAAGCCTCTTGTTTGAAGAAAAATGGGTCAGGGGTGTTGTGTCAAGACCTTGCAAAAGTGTGAAGTAGCCTGAGCCAAGTCCAAGGTGAAACAGATATAGCCAAGATTTATGATAAGTACATAAGCTGCCCAAATAGTTGTCATCCAGCATTGTCCAAAAGCATATCTCCAAGGTCCACCAAAGAGATAATTCAGGCTTCAGGTGTGCTGCATTTCATTTAGTAAAGGGCACATTCATACCACTGTGGATGTGGATGTGTTTGTAAATATCTGCATCTATAATTTATGAAGCCACCTATTTAAGATTCTAGTCATTTATCAAGATGCTTTTGAGACTTGATTCCCTATTTTGCAGACCAAATGTTAACATTTGATTGAATTTATTAACTCAATTAAATAAGAAGTGTTCCACATTAGAAAGCATAATGTCGGAATTAATCCCCCAAAAATGTGGTGATGCTTTAACTAATATTCTGTGACCTCTTGATACTCCCCAACATTGTCCTGATGATCTCAGTATAAATAATCACATCAGAGGTTTCCCAGGGATCTCTCTCCAGAGGATATCAGATGTCTCCACAGGGGCATGTGTGCATCCCTCTTTTGGCCAGGAGAACTGCAGAATGCACCCCCTGCCTTTTCCTAGTCCCTCCTCCCCCCATCCCTCACAGTCATTCCTTAGCAGAACAAGATAGCAAGATACCAAATCTGGCTGCAGTGATCTTCAGGAAAATACTCCCTTTGCTGACTTTGATCCAAAACAGAAGCAGGATGTGGACATTAGAAGAATATATGATTGGGTATATGGCCACAAAAAGAATAAGTACCTGGGTATAGAAATCCAAGCACACCCATACAACCTGAAAATACTTCCTTGTTATTAGTGATCCAGAAAAAAAATATATTTTTGCTTACTTGTAGCAATCAAGGTAAGTGTCTATTCCTTTGTCAATATTTGCCTGGTGCAGATCAATTTTGCACCATCACCAAAGAAGCAACAGCACCAAACATGAGGCCATATGTGGACAGATTGCCTCAGAATCCAGTCAAGGCAGTACAAACCCATCACTGACATCTCACCACCACACTGTCTGCTCTGCTCCCCCCCTAGTAACTTGAAGTCAATTGGAAGTGGGACCTCCATCATCAAGCTGACCAAATCATCTCCCATCCCAAGCTGTCTTTGTAGTTAGGCTTGTAGGACAGTCCCATCCCAAGCTCTCCTGGTAGTTAGGCTGCTCTAGTTTCAAAAGAACAGGAAATAAACTCATTAAAAGCAGTGCATGTAACAGATTCCCTCATAACCACTGCAACTTGCAATCTGGTACGACACCAAAGGCGAATTTTGCTGTGCAAGAAGAAATAATCAGCAACCTATTCTCAGACTGGCAAAAAAGTTCTTGAACAGTCACACTGGGGAGTGATAAAGGTCTGGACATCATGCCAGTATAACAACAAACTGTTCCCCCCAATTCAATCACTGGATAACGTGAATGAATTTTCATTTTTTAATTAACATTTTCATAAATGAATTTTCATTTATGAAAATGTTCATAAATATAAGAGCAAAGAATATGAAGGATCTTTATTCTGTGCCTAGACAAGAAGATGAAACATGCAGACTCTGGACTTTAACCTTAACATACCCTCACTGAGCTAAAGAAGGCAATTACAAAGGTGACAGACAACAGGACACAACCGTAACAGAGCTTCACAAGCACCCAAGGCAATCTAATCCCAAACATCCTAATTCCCATTTTCCATTATAAGTCCCAGAAATTCTTCCGGTCAGGAGTTGAGACACCAATGGTGGGAAGATGTATCCCTACTATCCTTTGGAAAGATCATGTCTCAGCTTCCTGAGCCTGAGCACCATGACGGGCAGGGGTTATCTGCCAGGTGCGCGTAACTCTATGACACACTCCTCTGCCCAAACACACAAACTATCCACAAAATAATGATAAAACAGAGACATGCTGTAGGAAAGGGTTTTTTGTATAATCTTAAGGATTCACAAAGGCCTGGCTGTATTCTTGTTTCTTTCCGTGTTCTGTTATTCCACAGACATCTGATAAAGAATAAAAATATTTTATTAAAACTTTTTTATTTTGAAATTCTAACATAATTTTCCACACCAAAAATGTATTCTTTAATTCATAATTTGAGATTATTGTTAATTTCAGGTTTGCAATTTCTCATAAAAATACTGCATGCTTTGTTGATGCTTCCACCACTCAAGATGAAAGTAAAAATTTCATATTCCACTTCACATTTTAACAGCAATGATTCTTACACTATATATAGATACTCTTATATAAATTGTATCTATTTATATTATATATACTATATACATAAATCAGTATTTTTACAATAATTTCTGTAGTTCATCTCACATAATCTGCGTGCCTGATACAGCATTTTATAAGTCCTGAAAGACTACTATTTCCTTATGCACTGCTCCTGCTCAGACAGAAAGAAACAAGTATATGCACTATTGCCCTTTAATATGAAAAACCCTGAAAAGTGATAGTTAATTCTCTCCTAAAGACTCCTACTTAATTTTCACCACTGTCAGTGTGGGTGACTTGGAGATGTTTAAGGGGAGCCACTGTTCTGATGCAGAATGAGTCCCAAACGTAGCTAATGTATTCTCTGACTGTCACGAGAAACATGAGAGCAGCTCCCATGAGCTTTTAATGTGTGTCCCTGTTTAGTTTAGGCCTAGCATACAGGGTAGCACTTAACCTGATTAGACTATATTTGCATGATAGGTGCTTATGATGCTTAAAACATCTTTCTATTGTCATGGCTATGCTCTGGCTAGTCTTTGACAGAATCGTCTCTTTTGTTGAAGAATGCTCTCAACATTGCACAAATAAAATAGATCCTTCTGACACAATCCACAGAGTCCTTCATCTTGCTTACTTATTAAGCTTTCTTTTTTTCTCCTAGCCATCAACAGTAACTAAAAGTATCATTGACTTTTTAACTTTCACCTGTTTTCTTGGAGAACTATTTACTGGCTTTCATTCCCAGCGAAAAAACCTCTCATTTAACAAATGCATCATATTCTATAGTCAAATTACTACCAACTCTTTTTAATTTTATCATTTGCCTTAATTCAGAAAATGTCATGTTTTACATAAATCACTTTTTTTTTACTCAAAAGTATTCCTTATTGAATAAACTAGTGTCACTTTAGTCAACAAAAATAAAGTACAAAGATCCTAGCCCTCCGTTGGTAGTTTACATTATTTCTCCACTTGTAAAGTGGTGTGATTCTGATGCAAATGAAATACATTTTTAACTTACATTTTCTCTTCTAATAGAAAATTACTCCAGAAGGCTAGAAATGTTCCTATTTGTGTAAGTGAACTTTCAATTACTGTAATCCCACAAGAACTGTACATGTATACATATGCCCATGTTCATTCAGAGCTCTAGCAAAATTGAACCCATTAGGCAGTGCTTCACTTTGTTCTTGTTGGCACTGCCATTCAGGTGCTTTGATAAAACAAGCATATCGAGCCCTTTTGGGATGGCAATTCAGAAATGTTCACTCTCAGCTTTTAGCTTGGATCCAGGCTGGAAATATGACACATTGCAAATCACACCGAGCCAGATTTATGGCATAATGTAATAGATGATTCACCAATACTTTTGCTTCTGCCAGACTGAGACACAGACCCTAAATCAGCTGTCAGTGACAGGTTTGGAACTGCATTGTCTATCTTAAAAAAACAAAAAATGGAAACAAAACAAAATGTCTCCACAGGATATTACTATGGTTGTGGAGATGCAGAAGTACCATGATACCAATCCTAACATGGAAACCTTAATTTCCATATTTATGTAAATTATCTACTGTAGCTCTGGGAATGTTAACACATGAAGTTTCCTTGAGCTCCCACATGCAACCTGAAATACAGACAAAAGGTATCAAATCCTACCTTATTTTATTTTTGAGGATCAAAGGAAAAGGTATTTTCCATGCAAAAACTGTAACTGCTAAACTGCAAACTGGATAAGTAGTCAGGGTTCACATTTTAAGCAACTGTGTGCTTAAGTTTGCCAATAATGTGTTCTGAATATGTTCTGAGATACTGGAAGTGTGTCTCTGTGTGTGTGTGTGTGTGTGTGTGTGTGTGTGTGTGTGCTGTCATAACCTATCTGCCCAAGCATGGACTGTCTTGAAAGATTAAGTGCACCTATTTTGAACTGGAGGCTGCATGCCATAATTTTTAGCTAACCCGTTTCCTTCTTAGTGAAAACAGAAATAAAAATATATTGTGCACACTTCATTGCTAGAACCTTTGACCTCAGCTGCCTGTCTAGCTGAGACTGTGATGAATGCTTTGTGTCTCTTCATTTTTAATTGCTCATAAATTGTTATCCCATGAAACACAAAACTAGCCTTGTCCTCATTTTAGTAGGGGTTGGAGGTCAGCCTAACAGTAATACAATTAAGGAGTGTCTTTGTGTGGGGGTGTGGGAGTGAAGAGGGCAGGAGGGTTACAGAAGGTTGTGGTAGTGAAAGATGTATTCCTTTCCAAGGCAATACAAAGCAAATTCCACACATTCAAACAAAAGTCTTTAATGTTCAACAGTGTTGAGAAAAGCTTCTGGGAGGGCATTTAGAAGGGCAATAAAGTGCACATCATCTTCTATATCTGTATAATCATTCTTAAACATACATGTACACATGGCTGCCTATGATAGCACTGATCTTCTCTTTGCAACGGCAGACTTAATTCTGATTTTACCCAGGCATGCATGTTCTCATTTGCTGGTTTCAGAAAAAATAATAGCTTACCTTTTACTCTTCTATAAAATAATCTAAACCACATCTGTGGAGATAACTCTGCAGAGTTACTCCCCCCTCTGTAATCTTCCTGTGGTTGTCACACACTTCCTTCCTGTTCTTGAAAAGCTGGACTACTCTTAATTCAAATAATATACACTTTGCCACAACACAAAAATATCTTTCACTCTCAAAATGCCTGGTAATAAATAACAATAAACTCTTAGCTGAGTGAGATAAGGGATCTTTCTGTGCCCAGTAAGGGCATAAGGGATCTTACTTTTGATTTTGGTTGAATTAATACAAAAATAAAGCAAGCTTGCTGAGTTTGTTTTTCCCTCACAACACACATAATTCTGTTTAACAAAAGATATTGAGCTTTTGGTAATCAAACAAGTCTTCAGATTCCTACAGATAAAACCATTCTGGTAATACTGGGTTCTTGTTGAGGTTACAATAGGCATTTTGTTCCAAAACCCATAACAATCCTTGTTTCTTATTTAGGTATAAGAATAAGTGGTGTCTGTTGCAAAGCCACCAAGTTGTCAGCAACCTGCCACAGAGCTTAGAAACAGGATTGTCCAGTCCTTTAGGCAGGCTAATTCCAATAGCTGTTTATAAAACACTGATAATATAGCATTTAGCACCCAGTCATGAATTCTTCCTGGAGGACAGAAAACTCCACCACTTACTCAAAGCACAATGGCTGCTACCCACTCATACAGATTCCAGTGGTCCAGACAGCAGAAAGTTTGAGTCTCAGTAAGAGACACACTGCTTTATCTGTACCTCCTCACCTGCATGCTCACCAGTGACCTGCCATCACACTTTCACAAAACATCCTGCAGTTTCATCAGATACTGCATAGAAAGAGATGCAACAAGTTACTATGGAAGGCTCCTAGGCCCACAAGATAAAAATGTGAACTGGATTTCCAGGATATTCAGTTTTGCCTCAGAACTAAGTCTGGGTCTTCTTTTTATCAATACTGAAAAGTATTTATTTTTCATATACTAACATTTTATCATTTTACTTCATAGAATATTAATTACTCTCCCATGAACACTAATGCAGTGCTATTAGGAAAGAGAACAGAAGCTATTGCAGAATATTGCTCTCCCTCTAATGGGGGATTCTTTCTTGCTTTAGCTATTTTAGCAGTTAAAATTAAAAATGATCCTACTAAGATTAAATTATACTTCAGGTCTTCTGTAAACAGAATTCTCACTTTAGCAGATGAAAAACATATCAGCATGTCTAGGATTTGGGGTAGAAAAATACGTATTTCTCTGATACATGGAGTCTATCACATTATGCTGTAATGTTTATCATGACTTCTGTAAGATTTATCCTTTTACTTTAAAGATCCATTCCTTAATTCTGATGACTCTATGACATTCATAGCTTCCTTGCTCAAAATGTAAAGGCATGGTACCATCCCTTGGCACCCAATATCAGTTGTGGCCCATGAAGTCCTTCCTCCTTGAGAGGCTGGACAGCTTGCATGCTAAAACTGAGGAAAGCACTGCGTTGGTTTCCTCCACATCACATTCAGTGGAATTGCCAAGACTGATCCCTCAGTATCTTCAGAAATTCCCATCCTTCCTCATTCTTTATGTACATATGCATTTTCAGAAGTTCTCTCAGGACTTCCTACCTAAAATTTAAGTACATCTTTGTCCCAGATGTTTTGGTCAGACATAAGCTGAAACTCAACTTGCAAACTCGGGTAGGCCTTAACATTTACACAACCCTTCTATAGACTTAATTGGAAAAAGGTAAGTATCAGCCAGATTAAAAAATCAGGGTGTATGTTTCTGATGTTTTCTCCATTAAAACTTATCACAGCACAAATGAGAAATCTTGGTGCTCTTATTGAATCACAGGATTGCCGTACAGCATTCCCATTGAAAATGGCAGACCAGTTACTTTTGTCTTAATAAAGTCTAATATTTCATTCTACTGATGGGGAAGGTTTCTTTCAACATTGTGTAGAAAATCTCTCAAAATAATTCAGTAGACTCTGGTCACGTGGGTGTTGCTGCCAACATCAGCCACTCAGCGGGAGTTTGCATCAGTGGGCAATCTGAGTAATAGGAATTCAGTGGGTTCTCCCTCCTGATTTTTCTAAGAAAACAGTAATTTTGAGTAACTTTGATACTAAAGATATTTTTTTCTCCATAAATTTTCACATATTCAGTTGTCTAGTTAAAGTAAATGTTCAGAATGGAGACTGAATCCTTGCTCCATTTGTACCGGCTAATAAAGGGCTATATGGTGTTTAGAGGCCGATTGTGAAAAGCGACCTCACATGCAAATCAGATTGAAAGCAAGATAAATCCTAGAGATTATGTGGCCTGTGACTGGTTTTCCCAATGCTGCTGATAAAACTTTTTTCCCCTTGTGAGTCCCTTATGAGGGAAGGGCAAGGGACACAGCAGCAAAGTCAGTGTGTTACCCCAGTAGAGGTAGGGGATGGAGATCCCCGCGACAGCAAGGATACAAGGGTTATTGATGTGCAAGAAACCACAGAAGCACTGGAGAATGGTCGTGCAGGGATTAAAGCTTCTCCCTCCGAAAAGGGAGCTGGATTGTTAACCCAGCTGAAGTGCATCTACACTAATGGTCACAGCATGAGCAACAAAAAAGAGGAAGTGGAAGCTGCAGCAGGAAAACTGGGACATAGTTGCCATCACAGAGACTTGGTGAGACAAGTCACAGAATTGAAGTGCTACAGTGGATGGCTGTAAATTCTTCAGAAGGGATAGGCAAGGAGGCAGAGGCTGTGGGTCAGCCCTATATGTTAGGGACTGTCTTGACTGTCTGGAATTTAATGATGGTGGCAGTAAGGTTGAGTGTTTATTGTCCGGTTTTCGGCTGTTTGAAGGGCCTGCAAAGGCCCAGAGTGGCCTTGGGGCAGCCCGCGTATCAAAGGACGAGAAGAGGCTTCAGTTCTTCTTTCGGTTTTTATGTTTATTAATTGTTTATCTAAAAGATTTTCTCTCGGCCCGACAGAGCTCTGCTCAGCAGCCAGCCATGAGCACACTGTGCTGCCCTCCGGACAGTCACCTATCTTTATACCCATGGTTACGTGTACAATATTTATCATTTTTCCCCAATCCTTTTTATTCTTATTGTCCGGTGCACTTTCAGTAATGACCAATCCCAAAGTGCCACCATCACCACAGAAGATGGAGGAGAAGAAGAAGAAGAAGAAGAAGAAGAAGGACAGGACACGCCCCAATTCCTCCATCTTACTTCTCTAAACCCCCCTGTACAGAAATCCTAAACCCTGTGTCTCACCCTCTAATTAACTCATCCCTTCACCATTCACCCCGGTGAAACCCTCCTATCCTCATACAGGTGTCGTCTCCTGTGTAGGATCAAAGTCCAGCCACCAGACACTTCTGGAACATTCCAGGACTCCCAAGCCCCCCAAGGGTGGTCTCGGTGGCTCGGCACCTCAGTCCTGAGGTGCTGAGATCCCACAGTTTATGGGTAAGCATCAGAGGGAACTTGTCAGTGCTAGGGTAACCATTGCATGATCTCTGGGGTCTTTTCCCATCCCACTCATTCTATGAAAGGCCAGCATGATAGGGTGACTGCTGATGGCAACACTCTGCCAAATATCACTGAGAGAAGGAAGATTAAAGTCTGTGTCTCCCTCAAGTAAAACAAATTGAACTAAAATGACCAGCTCTAGATGAGTTCTTAAAAGATATGTTCCCGGTATGTAACTCCCAGGTATGTTAGTAAAGCCTCTGTTTGGCCAAACAATATTCCTGATGTGTCTATTCTTTTGGCCCTGGTAAGCCAAACTTTTTTTCTTTTTTTCAAAATATCTTTTAAAGAAAAAAGTAATCACCTTACAATGATGAGCCTACTTCTTTACATCACAATTAATTTCCATTTTAAATATATTTAAGCCTCTCATTTGCAGACTCATGCCTAGAAATAGGCATGTGTTTTTAAAATAATTTAGCATTCACTATATACTACAAAGGTCCTGAGTTTATGAGCTATTTTTCTTTAGGGCCATGGATTTTAAACAGGATGTTTCTCAAAGCAAAGGAGAAAAT